>NW_027192800.1:300000-546000 GCF_949987515.2 Delphinus delphis | reverse complement strand
TAGGGTCCAGGTGAGGGTACGGCAACGCTTTAGGGGGAGCGTGCGTGTGAGGGCGCGGGTTAGTGTTAGCGTACGGGTTAGGATTAGGGGACGGTTGAGGGTCAGGCTTCGGGGAAGGGTTTGGTTTAGGGTTCGGGCTAGGGATAGGGTTAGGGGACGGGGACGGTTTAGGGTCCAGGTGAGGGTACGGCAACGCTTTAGGGGGAGCGTGCGTGTGAGGGCGCGGGTTAGTGTTAGCGTACGGGTTAGGATTAGGGGACGGGTGAGGGTCAGGCTTCGGGGAAGGTTTAGGCTTAGGGTTCGGACTAGGGTTAGGATTAGGGGACGGGGACGGTTTAGGGTCCAGGTGAGGGTACGGCAACGCTTTAGGGGGAGCGTGCATGAGAGGGCGTGGGTTAGTATTACCGTACGGGTTAGGATTAGGGGATGGGTGAGGGTCAGGCTTCGGGGAAGTGTTAGGGTTAGGGTTCGGGCTAGGGTTAGGGTTAGGGGACGGGGACGGTTTACGGTCCATGGAAGGGTACGGCAACGAATTGGGGGAGCGTAGGTGTGAGGGCGCGGGTTAGTGTTCGCTTATGGGTTAGGACTAGGGGACGGGTGGGGGTCAGGCTTCGGGGAAGTGTTAGGGTTAGGGTTCGGGGTAGGGTTAGTGTTAGGGGATAGGGACGGTTTAGGGTCCAGGGGAGGGTACAACAACGCTTTAGGGGGAGCGTACGTGTGATGGCGCGGGTTAGTATTAGCGTAAGGGTTAGGATTAGGGGACGGGTGAGTGTCAAACTTCGGGGAAGGGTTAGGGTTAGGGTTCAGGCTAGGTTTAGGGTTAGGGTTAGGGGACGGGGACGGTATAGAGTCCAGGGGTGTGTACAAAAACGCTTTAGGGGGAGCGTGCGTGTGAGGGTGCGGGTTAGTGTTAGCCTACGGGTTAGGATTAGGGGACGGGTGAGGGTCAGGCTTCGGGGAAGGGTTAGGGTTAGGGTTCAGGCTAGGGTTAGGGTTAGGGGACGGGAATGGTTTAGGGTCCATGAGAGGGTACGGCAACGATTTGGGGGAGCGTAGTTGTGAGTGTGCGGGTTAGTGTTCGCTTACGGGTTAGGATTAGGGGACGGGTGGTGGTCAGGCTTCGGGGAAGGGTTAGGGTTAGGGTTCGGTATAGGGTTAGTGTTAGGGGACGGGGACGGTTTAGGGTCCAGGGGAGGGTACGACAATGCTTTAGGGGGAGCGTACGTGTGAGGGTGCGGGTTAGTGTTAGCGTACGGGTTAGGATTAGGGGACGTGTGAGGGTCAGGCTTCGGGGAAGGTTTAGGGTTAGGGTTCGGGCTAGGGTTAGGGTTAGGGGACGGGGACGGTTTAGGGTCCAGGGGATGGTACGGCAACGCTTTAGGGGGAGCGTGCGTGTGAGGGCCCGGGTTAGTGTTAGCGTACGGGTTACTATTAGGGGACGGGTGAGGGGAAGTCTTTGGGGAAGTGTTAGGTTTAGGGTTCGGGCTAGGGTTAGGGTTAGGGGACGGGGACGGTTTAGGGTCAGGTGAGTGTACGACAACAGTTTAGGGGGAGCGTACGTTTGAGGGCATGGGTTAGTGTTAGCGTACGGGTTACGATTAGGGGACGGGTGAGGGGAAGTCTTCGGGGAAGTGTTAGGGTTAGGGTTCGGGCTAGGGTTAGGGTTAGGGGACGGGGACGCTTTAGGGTCCAGGTGAGGGTACGACAACAGTTTAACAGGAGTATACCTGTGAGGGCACGGTTTAGTGTTAGTGTACGGGTTATGATTAGGGGATGGGTGAGGGGAAGGGTTCAGGGAAGTGTTAGGGTTAGGGTTCGGGCTAGGGTTAGGGTTAGGGGACGGGGATGGTTTAGGGTCCAGGTGAATGTACCACAACGGTTTAGGGGGTGCGTACATGTGAGGGCACGGTTTAGTGTTAGCATATGTGTTAGGATTAGGGGACGGGTGAGGGGAAGGCTTCGGGGAATGGTTAGGTTTAGGTTTCGGGCTAGGGTTAGGGTTAGGGGACGGGTACGGTTTAGGGTCCAGGTGAGGTTACGACAACGGTTCACGGGGAGCGTACGTGTGAGGGCACGGGTTAGTGTTAGTGTACGGGTTCGGATTAGGGGACGGGTGAGGGTCAGGCTTCGGGGAAGGGTTAGGGTTAGGGTTCGGTCTAGGGTTAGCGTTAGGGGACAAGGACGGTTTAGGGTCCAGGTGAGGGTACGACAACGGTTTAGGGGGAGCGTACGTGTGAGGGCAATTGTTAGTGTTAGCGTACAGGTTAGGATTAGGGGACGGGTGAAAGTAAGGCTTCGGGGAAGGGTTAGGGTTAGGGTTCGGGCTAGGGTTAGGGTTAGGGGACGGGGATGGTTTAGGGTCCAGGTGAGGGTACGACAACCGTTTAGGGGGTGCGTACTTGTGAGGGCACGGGTTAGTGTTAGCAAACGGCTTAGGATTAGGGCACGGGTGAGGGGAAGGCTTCGGGGAAGAGTTAGGGTTACGGTTCGGGCTACGGTTAGTGTTAGGGTACGGGGACTGTTTAGGATCCAGGTGAGTGTACAACAACGTTTTAGGGGGAGCGTACGTGTGAGGGCACGGGTTAGTGTTAGCGTACGGCTTAGTAATAGAGGACGGGTGAGAGGAAGGCTTCAGGGAAGGTTTAGTGTTAGGGTTCGGGCTAGGGTTATTGTTAGGGAACGGGGACGGTTTAGGGTCCAGGTGAGGGTACGACAACTGTTTAGGGGGAGCATACGTGTGAGGGCACGATTTATGTTAGCGTACGGGTTTGGATTAGGGGACGGCTGAGTGGAAGGCTCCAGGGAAGGTTTTGGGTTAGGGTTCCGGCTGGGTTAGGGTTACGGGATGGGGACGGTTTAGGGTCCAGGTGAGTGTATGACAACGGTTTAGGGGGAGCGTACGTGTGACGGCACGGGTTAGTGTTAGAGTACGGGTTAGGATTAGGAGACAGATGAGGGGAAGGCTTCGGGAAATGCTTAGTGTTAGGGTTCGGGCTAGGGTTAGGGTTAGGGGACGGCGACGGTTTAGGGTCCAGGGGAGGGTACGACAACGCTTTAGGGGGAGCGTACGTGTGAGGGCGCGGGTTAGTGTTAGCGTACTGGTTAGGATTAGGTTTCGCGTGAGGGTCAGGCTTCGGGGAAGGGTTAGGGTTAGGGTTCGGGCTAGGGTTAGGGTTAGGGGACGGGGACGGTTTAGGGTCCATGGGAGGGTACGGCAACGAATTGGGGGAGCGTAGGTGTGAGGGCACGTGTTAGTGTTCGCTTACGGGTTAGGATTAGGGGACGGGTGAGGGTCAGGCTTCGGGGAAGGGTTAGAGTTAGGTTTCGGGCTAGGATTAGGGTTAGGGGACGGGGACGGTTTAGAGTCTAGGGGAGGGTAAGACAACGCTTTAGGGGGAGCGTAGGTGTGAGGGCGCGGGTTAGTGTTCGCGCCCAGGTTAGGATTAGGGGACGGGTGAGGGTCAGGCTTCGGGGAAGGTTTAGGGTTAGGGTTCGGGCTAGGTTTAGGGTTAGGGGACGGGGACGGTTTAGGGTCCAGGGGAGGGTACGACAACGCTTTACGGGGAGCGTACGTGTGAGGGCGCGGGTTAGTGTTCGCGTACGGGTTAGGATTAGGGGACGGGTTAGTGTCAGGCTTCGGGGAAGGGTAAGGATTAGGGTTCGGGCTAGGGTTAGGGTTAGGGGACGGGGACGGTTTAGGGTCCAGGGGAGGGTACGACAACGCTTTAGGGGGAGGTTACGTGTGAGGGCGCGGGTTAGTGTTAGCGTACGGGTTAGGATTAGGGGACGGGTGAGGGTCAGGCTTCGGGGAAGTGTTAGGGTTAGGGTTCGGGCTAGGGTTAGGGTTAGCGGACGGGGACGGTTTAGGGTCCAGGGGAGGGTACGACAACGCTTTAGGGGGAGCGTACGTGTGAGGGCCCGGGTGAGTGTTAGCGAACGGGTTAGGATTAGGGGACGAGTGAGGGTCAGGCTTCGGGGAAGGGTTAGGGTTAGGGTTCTGGTAGGGTTAGGGTTAGGGGACGGGGACGGTTTAGGGTCCAGGGGAGGGTACGACAACGCTTTAGGGGGAGCGTACGTGTGAGGGCACGGGTTAGTGTTAGCGTACGGGTTAGGATTAGGGGACGGGTGAGGGTCAGGCTTCGGGGAAGGGTTAGGGTTAGGGTTCAGGCTAGGGTTAGGGTTAGGGGACGGGAACGGTTTAGGGTCCATGAGAGGGTACGGCAACGGTTTGAGGGAGCGTACGTGTTAGGGCAATTGTTAGTGTTAGCGTACAGGTTAGGATTAGGGGACGGGTGAAAGTAAGGCTTCGGGGAAGGGTTAGGGTTAGGGTTCGGGCTAGGGTTAGGGTTAGGGGACGGGGATGGTTTAGGGTCCAGGTGAGGGTACGACAACCGTTTAGGGGGTGCGTACTTGTGAGGGCACGGGTTAGTGTTAGCAAACGGCTTAGGATTAGGGCACGAGTGAGGGGAAGGCTTCGGGGAAGAGTTAGGGTTACGGTTCGGGCTAGGGTTAGTGTTAGGTGACGGGGACTGTTTAGGGTCCAGGTGAGTGTACAACAACGTTTTAGGGGGAGCGTACGTGTGAGGGCACGGGTTAGTGTTAGCGTACGGCTTAGTAATAGAGGACGGGTGAGAGGAAGGCTTCGGGGAAGGTTTAGTGTTAGGGTTCGGGCTAGGGTTATTGTTAGGGGACGGGGACGGTTTAGGGTCCAGGTGAGGGTACGACAACTGTTTAGGGGGAGCATACGTGTGAGGGCACGATTTATGTTAGCGTACGGGTTTGGATTAGGGGACGGCTGAGTGGAAGGCTCCAGGGAAGGTTTTGGGTTAGGGTTCCGGCTGGGTTAGGGTTACGGGATGGGGACGGTTTAGGGTCCAGGTGAGTGTATGACAACGGTTTAGGGGGAGCGTACGTGTGACGGCACGGGTTAGTGTTAGAGTACGGGTTAGGATTAGGAGACAGATGAGGGGAAGGCTTCGGGAAATGCTTAGTGTTAGGGTTCGGGCTAGGGTTAGGGTTAGGGGACGGCGACGGTTTAGTGTCCAGGGGAGGGTACGACAACGCTTTAGGGGGAGCGTACGTGTGAGGGCGCGGGTTAGTGTTAGCGTACTGGTTAGGATTAGGTTTCGCGTGAGGGTCAGGCTTCGGGGAAGGGTTAGGGTTAGGGTTCGGGCTAGGGTTAGGGTTAGGGGACGGGGACGGTTTAGGGTCCATGGGAGGGTACGGCAACGAATTGGGGGAGCGTAGGTGTGAGGGCGCGGGTTAGTGTTCGCTTATGGGTTAGCATAAGGGGACGAGTGGGGGTCAGGCTTCGGGGAAGGGTTAGGGTTAGGGTTCGGGCTAGGGTTAGGGTTAGGGGACGGGGACGGTTTAGGGTCCATGGGAGGGTACGACAACGCTTTAGGGGGAGCGTACGTGTGAGGGCGCGGGTTAGTGTTAGCGTACGGGTTAGGATTAGGGGACGGGTGAGTGTCAGGCTTCGGGGAAGTGTTAGGGTTATCGTTCGGCCTAGGGATAGTGTTAGGGGACGGGGACGGTTTAGGGTCCAGGGGAGGGTACGACAACGCTTTAGGGGGAGCGTACGTGTGAGGGCGCGGGTTAGTGTTAGTGTACGGGTTAGGATTAGGGGACGGGTGAGTGTCAGGCTTCGGGGAAGTGTTAGGGTTATGGTTCGGCCTAGGGATAGTGTTAGGGGACGGGGACGGTTTAGGGTCCAGGGGAGGGTACGACAACGCTTTAGGGGGAGCGTATGTGTGAGGGCACGGGTTAGTGTTAGCGTACGGGTTAGGATTAGGGGACGGGTGAGGGTCAGGCTTCAGGGAAGGGTTAGGGTTAAGGTTCGGGCTAGGGTTAGGGTTAGGGGACGGGGACGGTTTAGGGTCCAGGGGAGGGTACGACAATGCTTTACGGGGAGCGTATGTGTGAGGGCGCGGGTTAGTGTTAGCGTACTGGTTAGGATTAGGTTTCGGATGAGGGTCAGACTTCGGGGAAGGGTTAGGGTTAGGGTTCGGGCTAGGCTTAGGGTTAGGGGATGGGGACGGTTTAGGGTCCATGGGAGGGTACGGCAACGAATTGGGGGAGCGTAGGTGTGAGGGCGCGGGTTAGTGTTAGCGTACGGGTTAGGATTAGGGGACGGGTGAGGGTCAGGCTTCGGGAAAGTGTTAGGGTTAGGGTTCGGGCTAGGGTTAGGGTTAGGGGACGGGGACGGTTTAGGGTCCAGGGGAGGGTACGACAACGCTTTAGGGGGAGCGTACCTGTGAGGGCGCATGTTAGTGTTCGCGTACGGGTTAGGATTAGGGGACGGGTGAGGGTCAGGCTTCGGGGAAGTGTTAGGGTTAGGGTTCGGGCTAGGATTAGTGTTAGGGGACGGGGACGGTTTAGGGTCCACGGGAGGGTACGACAATGCTTTAGGGGGAGCGTACCTGTGAGGGCGCATGTTAGTGTTCGCGTACGGGTTAGGATTAGGGGACGGGTGAGGGTCAGGCTTCGGGGAAGTGTTAGGGTTAGGTTTCGGGCTAGGGTTAGTTTTAGGGGACGGGGACGGTTTAGGGTCCAGGTGAGGGTACGACAACTGTTTGGGGGAGCGTACTTGTGAGGGCACGGTTTATGTTAGCGTACGGGTTTGGATTAGGGGACAGGTGAGGGGAAGGCTCCTGGGAAGGGTTAGGGTTAGGGTTCCGGCTAGGTTTAGGGTTACGGGATGGGGATGGTTTAGGGTCCAGGTGAGTGTATGACAACGGTTTAGGGGGAGCGTACGTGTGAGGGCACGGGTTAGTGTTAGAGTACGGGTTAGGATTAGGGGACAGATGAGGGGAAGGCTTCGGGGAAGGCTTAGTGTTAGGGTTCGGGATAGGGTTAGGGTTAGGGGAAGGGTACGGTTTAGGGTCCAGTTGAGGGTACGACAACGGTTTAGGGGGAGCGTACGTGTGAGAGCACAGGTTAGTGTTAGCGTACGGGTTAGGATTAGGGGACGGGTGAGGGGAAGGCTTCGGGGAAGGGTTAGGATTAGGGTTCGGGCTAGGGTTAGGGGACGGGAACGGGGACAGATTAGGGTCCAGGTGAGGGTACGACAACGGATTAGGGGGAGCGTACGTGTGAGGGCACAGGTTAGTGTTAGCGTACGGGTTAGGATTCGGGGACGGGTGAAAGTAAGGCTTCGGGGAAGGGTTAGGGTTAGGGTTCGGGCTAGGGTTAGGGTTAGGGGACGGGGATGGTTTAGGGTCCAGGTGAGGGTACGACAACCGTTTAGGGGGTGCGTACTTGTGAGGGCACGGGTTAGTGTTAGCAAACGGCTTAGGATTAGGGCACGGGTGAGGGGAAGGCTTCGGGGAAGAGTTAGGGTTACGGTTCGGGCTAGGGTTAGTGTTAGGGGACGGGGACTGTTTAGGGTCCAGGTGAGTGTACAACAACGTTTTAGGGGGAGCGTACGTGTGAGGGCACGGGTTAGTGTTAGCGTACGGCTTAGTAATAGAGGACGGGTGCGAGGAAGGCTTCGGGGAAGGTTTAGTGTTAGGGTTCGGGCTAGGGTTATTGTTAGGGGACGGGGACGGTTTAGGGTCCAGGTGAGGGTACGACAACTGTTTAGGGGGAGCATACGTGTGAGGGCACGATTTATGTTAGCGTACGGGTTTGGATTAGGGGACGGCTGAGTGGAAGGCTCCAGGGAAGGTTTTGGGTTAGGGTTCCGGCTGGGTTAGGGTTACGGGATGGGGACGGTTTAGGGTCCAGGTGAGTGTATGACAACGGTTTAGGGGGAGCGTACGTGTGAGGGCACGGGTTAGTGTTAGAGTACGGGTTAGGATTAGGAGACAGATGAGGGGAAGGCTTCGGGAAATGCTTAGTGTTAGGGTTCGGGCTAGGGTTAGGGTTAGGGGACGGCGACGGTTTAGGGTCCAGGGGAGGGTACGACAACGCTTTAGGGGGAGCGTACGTGTGAGGGCGCGGGTTAGTGTTAGCGTACTGGTTAGGATTAGGTTTCGTGTGAGGGTCAGGCTTCGGGGAAGGGTTAGGGTTAGGGTTCGGGCTAGGGTTAGGGTTAGGGGACGGGGACGGTTTAGGGTCCATGGGAGGGTACGGCAACGAATTGGGGGAGCGTAGGTGTGAGGGCGCGGGTTAGTGTTCGCTTATGGGTTAGCATAAGGGGACGAGTGGGGGTCAGGCTTCGGGGAAGGGTTAGGGTTAGGGTTCGGGCTAGGGTTAGGGTTAGGGGACGGGGACGGTTTAGGGTCCATGGGAGGGTACGACAACGCTTTAGGGGGAGCGTACGTGTGAGGGCGCGGGTTAGTGTTAGCGTACGGGTTAGGATTAGGGGACGGGTGAGTGTCAGGCTTCGGGGAAGTGTTAGGGTTAGGGTTCGGCCTAGGGATAGTGTTAGGGGACCGGGACGGTTTAGGGTCCAGGGGAGGGTACGACAACGCTTTAGGGGGAGCGTACGTGTGAGGGCACGGGTTAGTGTTAGCGTACGGGTTAGGATTAGGGGACGGGTGAGGGTCAGGCTTCAGGGAAGGGTTAGGGTTAAGGTTCGGGCTAGGGTTAGGGTTAGGGGACGGGGACGGTTTAGGGTCCAGGGGAGGGTACGACAATGCTTTACGGAGAGCGTATGTGTGAGGGCGCGGGTTAGTGTTAGCGTACTGGTTAGGATTAGGTTTCGGGTGAGGGTCAGGCTTCGGGGAAGGGTTAGGGTTAGGGTTCGGGCTAGGGTTAGGGTTAGGGGATGGGGACGGTTTAGGGTCCATGGGAGGGTACGGCAACGAATTGGGGGAGCGTAGGTGTGAGGGCGCGGGTTAGTGTTAGCGTACGGTTTAGGATTAGGGGACGGGTGAGGGGAAGGCTTCGGGGAAGTGTTAGGGTTAGGTTTCGGGCTAGGGTTAGTGTTAGGGGACGGGGACGGTTTAGGGTCCAGGTGAGGGTACGACAACTGTTTGGGGGAGCGTACTTGTGAGGGCACGGTTTATGTTAGCGTACGGGTTTGGATTAGGGGCCAGGTGAGGGGAAGGCTCCTGGGAAGGGTTAGGGTTAGGGTTCCGGCTAGGTTTAGGGTTACGGGATGGGGATGGTTTAGGGTCCAGGTGAGTGTATGACAACGGTTTAGGGGGAGCGTACGTGTGAGGGCACGGGTTAGTGTTAGAGTACGGGTTAGGATTAGGGGACAGATGAGGGGAAGGCTTCGGGGAAGGCTTAGTGTTAGGGTTCGGGATAGGGTTAGGGTTAGGGGAAGGGTACGGTTTAGGGTCCAGTTGAGGGTACGACAACGGTTTAGGGGGAGCGTACGTGTGAGAGCACAGGTTAGTGTTAGCGTACGGGTTAGGATTAGGGGACGGGTGAGGGGAAGGCTTCGGGGAAGGGTTAGGATTAGGGTTCGGGCTAGGGTTAGGGGACGGGAACGGGGACAGATTAGGGTCCAGGTGAGGGTACGACAACGGATTAGGGGGAGCGTACGTGTGAGGGCACAGGTTAGTGTTAGCGTACGGGTTAGGATTCGGGGACTGGTGAGGGGAAGGCTTCGGGGAAGGGTTAGGGTTAGGGTTCGGGCTAGGGTTAGGATTAGGGGACGGGGACGGTTTAGGGTCCATGTTAGGGTACGACTACGGTTTAGGTGGAGTGTTCGTGTGAGGGCTCGGGATAGTGTTAGCATACGGGTTAGGATTAGGGGACGGGTGAGGGGAAGGCTTCAGGGAAGGGTTAGGGTTAGGGTTCGGGCTAGGGTTAAGGTTAGGGTACGGGGACGGTTTAGGGTCCAGGTCAGGTTACGACAACGGTTTAGGGGGAGGGTACGTGTGAGGGCACGGATTAGTGTTAGTGTACGGGTTCGGATTAGGGGACGGGTGAGGGGAGGGCTTCGGAGAAGGGTTAGGGTTAGGGTTCGGTCTAGGGTTAGCGTTAGGGGACAAGGACGGTTTAGGGTCCAGGTGAGGGTACGACAACGGTTTAGGGGGAGCGTACGTGTGAGGGCAATTGTTAGTGTTAGCGTACAGGTTAGGATTAGGGGACGGGTGAAAGTAAGGCTTCGGGGAAGGGTTAGGGTTAGGGTTCGGGCTAGGGTTAAGATTAGGGGACGGGGACGGTTTAGGGTCCAGGTTAGGGTACGACTACGGTTTAGGG
Organism: Delphinus delphis; assembly: GCF_949987515.2. NCBI lineage: Eukaryota > Metazoa > Chordata > Mammalia > Artiodactyla > Delphinidae > Delphinus > Delphinus delphis. Next base: position 535,899 of record NW_027192800.1, on the reverse strand, counting down.
GGAGTGTTCGTGTGAGGGCTCGGGATAGTGTTAGCATACGCGTTAGGATTAGGGGACGGGTGAGGGGAAGGCTTCAGGGAAGGGTTAGGGTTAGGGTTCGGACTAGGGTTAAGGTTAGGGTACGGGGACGGTTTAGGGTCCAGGTCAGGTTACGACAATGGTTTAGGGGGAGGGTACGTGTGAGGGCACGGGTTAGTGTTAGTGTACGGGTTAGGATTAGGGGACGGGTGAGGGGAGGGCTTCGGAGAAGGGTTAGGGTTAGGGTTCGGTCTAGGGTTAGCGTTAGGGGACAAGGACGGTTTAGGGTCCACGTGAGGGTACGACAACGGTTTAGGGGGAGCGTACGTGTGAGGGCAATTGTTAGTGTTAGCGTACAGGTTAGGATTAGGGGACGGGTGAAAGTAAGGCTTCGGGGAAGGGTTAGGGTTAGGGTTCGGTCTAGGGTTAGGGTTAGGGGACGGGGATGGTTTAGGGTCCAGGTGAGGGTACGACAACCGTTTAGGGGGAGCATACGTGTGAGGGCACGATTTATGTTAGCGTACGGGTTTGGATTAGGGGACGGCTGAGTGGAAGGCTCCAGGGAAGGTTTTGGGTTAGGGTTCCGGCTGGGTTAGGGTTACGGGATGGGGACGGTTTAGGGTCCAGGTGAGTGTATGACAACGGTTTAGGGGGAGCGTACGTGTGAGGGCACGGGTTAGTGTTAGAGTACGGGTTAGGATTAGGAGACAGATGAGGGGAAGGCTTCGGGAAATGCTTAGTGTTAGGGTTCGGGCTAGGGTTAGGGTTAGGGGACGGCGACGGTTTAGGGTCCAGGGGAGGGTACGACAACGCTTTAGGGGGAGCGTACATGTGAGGGCGCGGGTTAGTGTTAGCGTACTGGTTAGGATTAGGTTTCGCGTGAGGGTCAGGCTTCGGGGAAGGGTTAGGGTTAGGGTTCGGGCTAAGATTAGTGTTAGGGGACGGGGACGGTTTAGGGTCCACGGGAGGGTACGACAATGCTTTAGGGGGAGCGTACCTGTGAGGGCGCATGTTACTGTTCGCGTACGGGTTAGGATTAGGGGACGGGTGAGGGTCAGGCTTCGGGGAAGTGTTAGGGTTAGGTTTCGGGCTAGGGTTAGTGTTAGGGGACGGGGACGGTTTAGGGTCCAGGTGAGGGTACGACAACTGTTTGGGGGAGCGTACTTGTGAGGGCACGGTTTATGTTAGCGTATGGGTTTGGATTAGGGGACAGGTGAGGGGAAGGCTCCTGGGAAGGGTTAGGGTTAGGGTTCCGGCTAGGTTTAGGGTTACGGGATGGGGATGGTTTAGGGTCCAGGTGAGTGTATGACAACGGTTTAGGGGGAGCGTACGTGTGAGGGCACGGGTTAGTGTTAGAGTACGGGTTAGGATTAGGGGACAGATGAGGGGAAGGCTTCGGGGAAGGCTTAGTGTTAGGGTTCGGGATAGGGTTAGGGTTAGGGGAAGGGTACGGTTTAGGGTCCAGTTGAGGATACGACAACGGTTTAGGGGGAGCGTACGTGTGAGAGCACAGGTTAGTGTTAGCGTACGGGTTAGGATTAGGGGACGGGTGAGGGGAAGGCTTCGGGGAAGGGTTAGGATTAGGGTTCGGGCTAGGGTTAGGGGACGGGAACGGGGACAGATTAGGGTCCAGGTGAGGGTACGACAACGGATTAGGGGGAGCGTACGTGTGAGGGCACAGGTTAGTGTTAGCGTACGGGTTAGGATTCGGGGACGGGTGAAAGTAAGGCTTCGGGGAAGGGTTAGGGTTAGGGTTCGGGCTAGGGTTAGGGTTAGGGGACGGGGATGGTTTAGGGTCCAGGTGAGGGTACGACAACCGTTTAGGGGGTGCGTACTTGTGAGGGCACGGGTTAGTGTTAGCAAACGGCTTAGGATTAGGGCACGGGTGAGGGGAAGGCTTCGGGGAAGAGTTAGGGTTACGGTTCGGGCTAGGGTTAGTGTTAGGGGACGGGGACTGTTTAGGGTCCAGGTGAGTGTACAACAACGTTTTAGGGGGAGCGTACGTGTGAGGGCACGGGTTAGTGTTAGCGTACGGCTTAGTAATAGAGGACGGGTGAGAGGAAGGCTTCGGGGAAGGTTTAGTGTTAGGGTTCGGGCTAGGGTTATTGTTAGGGGACGGGGACGGTTTAGGGTCCAGGTGAGGGTACGACAACTGTTTAGGGGGAGCATACGTGTGAGGGCACGATTTATGTTAGCGTACGGGTTTGGATTAGGGGACGGCTGAGTGGAAGGCTCCAGGGAAGGTTTTGGGTTAGGGTTCCGGCTGGGTTAGGGTTACGGGATGGGGACGGTTTAGGGTCCAGGTGAGTGTATGACAACGGTTTAGGGGGAGCGTACGTGTGAGGGCACGGGTTAGTGTTAGAGTACGGGTTAGGATTAGGAGACAGATGAGGGGAAGGCTTCGGGAAATGCTTAGTGTTAGGGTTCGGGCTAGGGTTAGGGTTAGGGGACGGCGACGGTTTAGGGTCCAGGGGAGGGTACGACAACGCTTTAGGGGGAGCGTACGTGTGAGGGCGCGGGTTAGTGTTAGCGTACTGGTTAGGATTAGGTTTCGTGTGAGGGTCAGGCTTCGGGGAAGGGTTAGGGTTAGGGTTCGGGCTAGGGTTAGGGTTAGGGGACGGGGACGGTTTAGGGTCCATGGGAGGGTACGGCAACGAATTGGGGGAGCGTAGGTGTGAGGGCGCGGGTTAGTGTTCGCTTATGGGTTAGCATAAGGGGACGAGTGGGGGTCAGGCTTCGGGGAAGGGTTAGGGTTAGGGTTCGGGCTAGGGTTAGGGTTAGGGGACGGGGACGGTTTAGGGTCCATGGGAGGGTACGACAACGCTTTAGGGGGAGCGTACGTGTGAGGGCGCGGGTTAGTGTTAGCGTACGGGTTAGGATTAGGGGACGGGTGAGTGTCAGGCTTCGGGGAAGTGTTAGGGTTAGGGTTCGGCCTAGGGATAGTGTTAGGGGACCGGGACGGTTTAGGGTCCAGGGGAGGGTACGACAACGCTTTAGGGGGAGCGTACGTGTGAGGGCACGGGTTAGTGTTAGCGTACGGGTTAGGATTAGGGGACGGGTGAGGGTCAGGCTTCAGGGAAGGGTTAGGGTTAAGGTTCGGGCTAGGGTTAGGGTTAGGGGACGGGGACGGTTTAGGGTCCAGGGGAGGGTACGACAATGCTTTACGGAGAGCGTATGTGTGAGGGCGCGGGTTAGTGTTAGCGTACTGGTTAGGATTAGGTTTCGGGTGAGGGTCAGGCTTCGGGGAAGGGTTAGGGTTAGGGTTCGGGCTAGGGTTAGGGTTAGGGGATGGGGACGGTTTAGGGTCCATGGGAGGGTACGGCAACGAATTGGGGGAGCGTAGGTGTGAGGGCGCGGGTTAGTGTTAGCGTACGGGTTAGGATTAGGGGACGGGTGAGTGGAAGGCTTCGGGGAAGTGTTAGGGTTAGGTTTCGGGCTAGGGTTAGTGTTAGGGGACGGGGACGGTTTAGGGTCCAGGTGAGGGTACGACAACTGTTTGGGGGAGCGTACTTGTGAGGGCACGGTTTATGTTAGCGTACGGGTTTGGATTAGGGGCCAGGTGAGGGGAAGGCTCCTGGGAAGGGTTAGGGTTAGGGTTCCGGCTAGGTTTAGGGTTACGGGATGGGGATGGTTTAGGGTCCAGGTGAGTGTATGACAACGGTTTAGGGGGAGCGTACGTGTGAGGGCACGGGTTAGTGTTAGAGTACGGGTTAGGATTAGGGGACAGATGAGGGGAAGGCTTCGGGGAAGGCTTAGTGTTAGGGTTCGGGATAGGGTTAGGGTTAGGGGAAGGGTACGGTTTAGGGTCCAGTTGAGGGTACGACAACGGTTTAGGGGGAGCGTACGTGTGAGAGCACAGGTTAGTGTTAGCGTACGGGTTAGGATTAGGGGACGGGTGAGGGGAAGGCTTCGGGGAAGGGTTAGGATTAGGGTTCGGGCTAGGGTTAGGGGACGGGAACGGGGACAGATTAGGGTCCAGGTGAGGGTACGACAACGGATTAGGGGGAGCGTACGTGTGAGGGCACAGGTTAGTGTTAGCGTACGGGTTAGGATTCGGGGATGGGTGAGGGGAAGGCTTCGGGGAAGGGTTAGGGTTAGGGTTCGGGCTAGGGTTAGGATTAGGGGACGGGGACGGTTTAGGGTCCATGTTAGGGTACGACTACGGTTTAGGTGGAGTGTTCGTGTGAGGGCTCGGGATAGTGTTAGCATACGGGTTAGGATTAGGGGACGGGTGAGGGGAAGGCTTCAGGGAAGGGTTAGGGTTAGGGTTCGGGCTAGGGTTAAGGTTAGGGTACGGGGACGGTTTAGGGTCCAGGTCAGGTTACGACAATGGTTTAGGGGGAGGGTACGTGTGAGGGCACGGATTAGTGTTAGTGTACGGGTTCGGATTAGGGGACGGGTGAGGGGAGGGCTTCGGAGAAGGGTTAGGGTTAGGGTTCGGTCTAGGGTTAGCGTTAGGGGACAAGGACGGTTTAGGGTCCAGGTGAGGGTACGACAACGGTTTAGGGGGAGCGTACGTGTGAGGGCAATTGTTAGTGTTAGCGTACAGGTTAGGATTAGGGGACGGGTGAAAGTAAGGCTTCGGGGAAGGGTTAGGGTTAGGGTTCGGGCTAGGGTTAAGATTAGGGGACGGGGACGGTTTAGGGTCCAGGTTAGGGTACGACTACGGTTTAGGGGGAGTGTTCGTGTGAGGGCTCGGGATAGTGTTAGCATACGGGTTAGGATTAGGGGACGGGTGAGGGGAAGGCTTCAGGGAAGGGTTAGGGTTAGGGTTCGGGCTAGGGTTAAGGTTAGGGTACGGGGACGGTTTAGGGTCCAGGTCAGGTTACGACAATGGTTTAGGGGGAGGGTACGTGTGAGGGCACGGGTTAGTGTTAGTGTACGGGTTAGGATTAGGGGACGGGTGAGGGGAGGGCTTCGGAGAAGGGTTAGGGTTAGGGTTCGGTCTAGGGTTAGCGTTAGGGGACAAGGACGGTTTAGGGTCCACGTGAGGGTACGACAACGGTTTAGGGGGAGCGTACGTGTGAGGGCAATTGTTAGTGTTAGCGTACAGGTTAGGATTAGGGGACGGGTGAAAGTAAGGCTTCGGGGAAGGGTTAGGGTTAGGGTTCGGGCTAGGGTTAGGGTTAGGGGACGGGGATGGTTTAGGGTCCAGGTGAGGGTACGACAACCGTTTAGGGGGAGCATACGTGTGAGGGCACGATTTATGTTAGCGTACGGGTTTGGATTAGGGGACGGCTGAGTGGAAGGCTCCAGGGAAGGTTTTGGGTTAGGGTTCCGGCTGGGTTAGGGTTACGGGATGGGGACGGTTTAGGGTCCAGGTGAGTGTATGACAACGGTTTAGGGGGAGCGTACGTGTGAGGGCACGGGTTAGTGTTAGAGTACGGGTTAGGATTAGGAGACAGATGAGGGGAAGGCTTCGGGAAATGCTTAGTGTTAGGGTTCGGGCTAGGGTTAGGGTTAGGGGACGGCGACGGTTTAGGGTCCAGGGGAGGGTACGACAACGCTTTAGGGGGAGCGTACGTGTGAGGGCGCGGGTTAGTGTTAGCGTACTGGTTAGGATTAGGTTTCGCGTGAGGGTCAGGCTTCGGGGAAGGGTTAGGGTTAGGGTTCGGGCTAGGGTTAGGGTTAGGGGACGGGGACGGTTTAGGGTCCATGGGAGGGTACGGCAACGAATTGGGGGAGCGTAGGTGTGAGGGCGCGGGTTAGTGTTCGCTTATGGGTTAGCATAAGGGGACGAGTGGGGGTCAGGTTTCGGGGAAGGGTTAGGGTTAGGGTTCGGGCTAGGGTTAGGGTTAGGGGACGGGGACGGTTTAGGGTCCATGAGAGGGTACGACAACGCTTTAGGGGGAGCGTACGTGTGAGGGCGCGGGTTAGTGTTAGCGTACGGGTTAGAATTAGGGGACGGGTGAGTGTCAGGCTTCGGGGAAGTGTTAGGGTTAGGGTTCGGCCTAGGAATAGTGTTAGGGGACGGGGACGGTTTAGGGTCCAGGGGAGGGTACGACAACGCTTTAGGGGGAGCGTACGTGTGAGGGCACGGGTTAGTGTTAGCGTACGGGTTAGGATTAGGGGACGGGTGAGGGTCAGGCTTCAGGGAAGGGTTAGGGTTAAGGTTCGGGCTAGGGTTAGGGTTAGGGGACGGGGACGGTTTAGGGTCCAGGGGAGGGTACGACAATGCTTTATGTGGAGCGTATGTGTGAGGGCGCGGGTTAGTGTTAGCGTACTGGTTAGGATTAGGTTTCGGGTGAGGGTCAGGCTTCGGGGAAGGGTTAGGGTTAGGGTTCGGGCTAGGGTTAGGGTTAGGGGATGGGGACGGTTTAGGGTCCATCGGAGGGTACGGCAACTAATTGGGGGAGCGTAGGTGTGAGGGCGCGGGTTAGTGTTAGCGTACGGGTTAGGATTAGGGGACGGGTGAGGGTCAGGCTTCGGGAAAGTGTTAGGGTTAGGGTTCGGGCTAGGGTTAGGGTTAGGGGACGGGGACGGTTTAGGGTCCAGGGGAGTGTACGACAACGCTTTAGGGGGAGCGTACCTGTGAGGGCGCATGTTAGTGTTCGCGTACGGGTTAGGATTAGGGGACGGGTGAGGGTCAGGCTTCGGGGAAGTTTTAGGGTTAGGGTTCGGGCTAGGGTTAGTGTTAGGGGACGGGGACGGTTTAGGGTCCACGGGAGGGTACGACAATGCTTTAGGGGAAGCGTACCTGTGAGGGCGCATGTTAGTGTTCGCGTACGGGTTAGGATTAGGGGACGAGTGAGGGTCAGGCTTCGGGGAAGTGTTAGGGTTAGGGTTCGGGCTAGGGTTAGTGTTAGGGGACGGGGACGGTTTAGGGTCCAGGTGAGGGTACGACAACTGTTTAGGGGGAGCGTACGTGTGAGGGCACGGTTTATGTTAGCGTACGGGTTTGGATTAGGGGACAGGTGAGGGGAAGGCTCCTGGGAAGGGTTAGGGTTAGGGTTCCGGCTAGGTTTAGGGTTACGGGATGGGGACGGTTTAGGGTCCAGGTGAGTGTATGACAACGGTTTAGGGGGAGCGTACGTGTGAGGGCACGGGTTAGTGTTAGAGTACGGGTTAGGATTAGGGGACAGATGAGGGGAAGGCTTCGGGGAAGGCTTAGTGTTAGGGTTCGGGATAGGGTTAGGGTTAGGGGAAGGGTACGGTTTAGGGTCCAGTTGAGGGTACGACAACGGTTTAGGGGGAGCGTACGTGTGAGAGCACAGGTTAGTGTTAGCGTATGGGTTAGGATTAGGGGACGGGTGAGGGGAAGGCTTCGGGGAAGGGTTAGGATTAGGGTTCGGGCTAGGGTTAGGGGACGGGAACGGGGACAGATTAGGGTCCAGGTGAGGGTACGACAACGGATTAGGGGCAGCGTACGTGTGAGGGCACAGGTTAGTGTTAGCGTACGGGTTAGGATTCGGGGACGGGTGAGGGGAAGGCTTCGGGAAGGGTTAGGGTTAGGGTTCGGGCTAGGGTTAGGGTTAGGGGACGGGGACGGTTTAAGGTCCAGGTGAGGGTATGACAACGGTTTAGGTGGAGCGTACATGTGAGAGCACGGGTTACTGTTTGCATACGGGTTAGGATTAGGGGATGGGTGAAGGGAAGGCTCCGGGGAAGGGTTAGGGTTAGGGTTCGGGTTAAGTTTAGGGTTAGGGAACGGGGACGGTTTAGGGTCCAGGTGAGGGTATGACATCGTTTCAGGGGGAGCGTGCCTGTGAGGGCACGGGTTAGTGTTAGCGTACGGGTTAGGATTAGGAGACGTGTGAGGGGAAGGCTTCGGGGAAGGGTTAGGGTTAGGGTTCGGTCTAGGGTTAGGGGTAGGTTATGGGGACGGTTTAGGGTCCAGATGAACGTATGACAATGGTTTAGGGGGAGCGTACGTGTGAGGGCACGGTTTAGTGTTAGCGTTCGGGTTAGGATTATGTGACGGGTGAGGGGAAGGCTCTGGGGAAGTGTTAGAGTTAGGGTTCGGGCTAGGGTTAGGGTTAGGGTTTGAGTACGTTTTAGGGTCCAGGTGCGGGTACGAAAACGGTTTAGGGTGAGCGTACGTGTGAGGGCATGGGTTAGTGTTAGCGTACGGGTTAGTACTAGGGAATGGGTTAGGGTAAGGCTTCGGGGAAGGGTTAGGGTGGATCATACTCTGGGTTCCACATGCATGTTTTAGCTGAAGGAAGAATACCTTAAACCTGGAGAGTTGAGACCCGTGGAATGGGTACCATGCAATATGACTTCAAAGGGTTTTCATTTGCTCACCGAACCTCTCCAATCCTATCACTGCTGCGTTTATGCCCCTGTACACACGCTTGATTCTCTTTTGGAGACATAGTAATCCATAGGTTTTAAGATACTTACTAGTCAGGTACATTCTTAGGCGTTTAATATGGGGTGTTGAGTCCATTTCTTTGAGCAAGGAGTAGCTCTTGTCTATTCCATATTTAGCTTAAGGAACTTTATCTGTGCTCATTTCAATCTCTGGTTTTATGCAGCACCCCAACTCACCTTTCCCCTTAAGCAAGCATAAGTTGCTTTTCTAAATTTGAGACCATGTTCTGTTTTGGAATTCAGTTCCTGTGTAGCCAAGTTAACATTCCGTGTATTAGTGATATCTTATGATGTTTCTTTTTCTGTGTGACTTATTTCAGTTAGAATCATCGTACCTGAATCCACTCATTATGCTGCTACGGGCCTGATGACATAGATTTCATTGCTGAGTGATACTGCATTGTACGTAAGTACCACAAGTTCTTTATCCATTTTTCACTTTCTGTGATATTGAACTTGTACGGTAACCGAGGTTCTTGTAAACAGAGGTGTCCCAAACTTTGGGGTGGCTGTGTCTTTTTGATTTTAATTTCCCTAAGCTATAGGACCATAAGTGGAAGTGCCGTAGGCTCTGTTGCTTTGTTTTTTAGATGTTTCAGGAAACACCATACACTTCTCCCGAGTGTCTGTTGGCAATTTACATCCCGCCCATCAGCATAACAAGGCTCCCAGTTCTCCATGGCCTGTCCTGCCTTTCTGGATTTTACACTTTTTTCAGATGGCCCTTTTGACCGGGGGGAAGTGAGACTTCATTGTAGTGCAGATTTCCTTTGCAAGCTTGCTTGGTTGGCCAAAAAGGGCGTATGCGTTTTTTCCTGAATATATTCAGGAAAAAACGCATACGCCCTTTTTGGCCAAGTGCATCATTGTGGACGTTCTGCCTCTTTTCCTATGCTTTCAATGCAATTCCAGTCTACCTCCTGAAATCGGTTTCCTGCAATTCTGCCCCGCTTTCAAGTCCCCTTGGCAGCCTTACTTCAGTGTATTTTTGGACGATAGCTGTCATTTATAACTCTGCAGGTTTGTGAATTACAGTGCCCCTGAGCTCCTTTCTTCCACTCGCTTTCTTGTGACCTGGCCGCAACATCGCAGGATGGCTTCAGGCCCTAATCTGGTTCTAGAACGGCACGCTGAGCCTTTGGTTAATTCCTCTTCCTGGTGGGAAATGAGAGTTAAATTTGCCCGTCCAGACACCTCCAGCTAGTCTCTGATTGGTTCTCGCTATTCCTGTTCATCTTCTGCAGAAATTGCAAACTGGGCCATACAGGAGGTTAAAGGCGCTGACTCTCCAAGTGGGGAGAGTGTTAGTAAAGCGTCTGGAATGTTGCACCCGAGTACCAGGGGAGGAAAACGAGACATATTTGAACACGTCTCCCATTCACACGGTTGATCATACTCTGGGTTCCACATGCATGTTTTAGCTGAAGGAAGAATACCTTAAACCTGGAGAGTTGAGACCCGTGTAATGGGTACCATGCAATATGACTTCAAAGGGTCTTCATTTGCTCACCGAACCTCTCCAATCCTATCACTGCTGCGTTTATGCCCCTGTACACATGCTTGATTCTCTTTCGGAGACATAGCAATCCATAGGTTTGAAGATACTTACTAGTCAGGTACATTCTTAGGCATTTAATATGCGGTGTTGAGTCCATTTCGTTGAGCAAGGAGTAGCTCTTGTCTATTCCATATTTGGCTTAAGGAACTTTATCTGTGCTCATTTCAATCTCTGGTTTTATGCAGCACCCCAACTCACCTTTACCCTTAAGCCAGCATAAGTTGGTTTTCTAAATTTGAGACCCTGTTCTGTTCTGTAATTCAGTTCCTGTGTAGCCAAGTTTTCATTCCGTGTATTAGTGATATCTTATGATGTTTCTTTTTCTGTGTGACTTATTTCGGTTAGAATCATCGTACCTGAATCCACTCATTATGCTGCTACGGGCCTGATGACATAGATTTCATTGCTGAGTGATACTACATTGTATGTAAGTACCACAACGTCTTTATCCATTTTTCACTTTCTGCGATATTGAACTTGTACCGTAAATGAGGTTCTTGTAAAAAGAGCCGTCCCAAACATTGGGGTGGCTGTGTCTTTTTGATTTTAATTTCCCTAAGCTATAGGACCATAAGTGGAAGTGCCCTAGGCTCTGTTGCTTTGTTTTTTAGATGTTTCAGGAAACACCATACACTTCTCCCAAGTGGCTGTTGGCAAATTACATCCCGCCCATCAGCATAACAAGGCTCCCAGTTCTCCATGGCCTGTCCTGCCTTTCTGGATTTTACACTTTTTTCAGATGGCCCTTTTGACCGGGGGGAAGTGAGACTTCATTGTAGTGGAGATTTCCTGTACAAGCTTGCTTGGTTGGCCAAAAGGGGCGTATGCGTTTTTTCCTGAATATATTCAGGAAAAAACGCATACGCCCTTTTTGGCCAAGTGCATCATTGTGGACATTCTGCCTCTTTTCCTATGCTTTCAATGCAATTCCAGTCTACCTCCTGAAATCGGTTTCCTGCAATTCTGCCCCGCTTTCAAGTCCTCTTGGCAGCCTTACTTCAGTATATTTTTGGACGATAGCTGTCATTTATAACTCTGCAGGTTTGTGAATTACAGTGCCCCTGAGCTCCTTTCTTCAACTCGCTTTCTTTTGAGCTCGCCGCAACACCGCAGGATGGCTTCAGGCCCTAATCTTGTTTCGGCATGGCACGCTGAGCCTTTGGTTATTTCCTCTTCCTGGTGGGAAATGAGAGTTAAATTTGCCCGTCCAGACACCTCCAGCTAGTCTCTCATTGGTTCTCCCTATTCCTGTTCATCTTCCGCAGAAATTGCAAAATAGGCCAAACAGGAGTTTAAAGGCGCTGACTCTCCAAGTGGGGAGAGTGTTAGTAAAGCGTCTGGAATGTTGCGCCCGAGTACCAGGGGAGGAAAAATGAGACATATTTGAACACCACTCCCGTTCACACGGTTGATCATACTCTGGGTTCCACATGCATGTTTTAGCTGAAGGAAGAATACCTTAAACTTGGAGAGTTGAGACCCGTGGAATGGGTACCATGCAATATGACTTCAAAGGGTCTTCATTTGCTCACCGAACCTCTCCAATCCTATCACTGCTGCGTTTATGCCCCTGTACACACGCTTGATTCTCTCTTGGAGACATAGCAATCCATAGGTTTTAAGATACGTACTAGTCAGGTACATTCATAGGCGTTTAATATGGGGTGTTGAGTCCATTTCGTTGAGCAAGGAGTAGCTCTTGTCTATTCCATATTGGGCTTAAGGAACTTTATCTGTGCTCATTTCAATCTCTGGTTTTATGCAGCACCCCAACTCACCTTTCCCCTTAAGCAAGCATAAGTTGGTTTTCTAAATTTGAGACCCTGTTCTGTTTTGGAATTCAGTTCCTGTGTAGCCAAGTTTACATTCCGTATATTAGTGATATCTTATGATGTTTCTTTTTCTGTGTGACTTATTTCAGTTAGAATCATCGTACCTGAATCCACTCATTATGCTGCTACGGTCCTGATGACATAGATTTCATTGCTGAGTGATACTGCATTGTACATAAGTACCAAAAGTTCTTTATCCATTTTTCACTTTCTGTGATATTGAACTTGTACGGTAAACGAGGTTCTTGTAAACAGAGGCGTCCCAAACTTTGGGGTGACTGTGTCTTTTTGATTTTAATTTCCCTAAGCTATAGGACCATAAGTGGAAGTGCCCTAGGCTCTGTTGCTTTGTTTTTTAGATGTTTCGGGAAACACCGTACACTTCTCCCGAGTGTCTGTTGGCAATTTACATCCCGCCCATCAGCATAACAAGGCTCCCAGTTCTCCATGGCCTGTCCTGCCTTTCTGGATTTTACACTTTTTTCAGATGGTCCTTTTGACTGGGGGGAAGTGAGACTTCATTGTAGTGCAGATTTCCTTTGCAAGTTTGCTTGGTTGGCCAAAAAGGGCGTATGCGTTTTTTCCTGAATATATTCAGGAAAAAACGCATACGCACTTTTTGGCCAAGTGCATCATTGTGGACGTTCTGCCTCTTTTCCTATGCTTTCAATGCAATTCCAGTCTACCTCCTGAAATCGGTTTCCTGCAATTCTGCCCCGCTTTCAAGTCCTCTTGGCAGCCTTACTTCAGTATATTTTTGGACGATAGCTGTCATTTATAACTCTGCAGGTTTGTGAATTACAGTGCCCCTGAGCTCCTTTCTTCAACTCGCTTTCTTGTGACCTGGCCGCAACACCGCAGGATGGCTTCAGGCCCTAATCTGGTTCTGGCACGGCACGCTGAGCCTTTGGTTAATTCCTCTTCCTGGTTGGAAATGAGAGTTAAATTTGCCCATCCAGACACCTCCAGCTAGTCTCTCATTGGTTCTCGCTATTCCTGTTCATCTTCCGCAGAAATTGCAAACTGGGCCAAACAGGAGGTTAAAGGGACTGACTCTCCAAGTCGGGAGAGTGTTAGTAAAGCGTCTGGAATGTTGCACCCGAGCACCAGGGTACGAAAACTGAGACACATTTGAACACGTCTCCTGATCACATGGTTGATCATACTCTAGGTTCCACATGCATGTTTTAGCTGAAGGAAGAATACCTTAAACCTGGGTAGTTGAAACCCATGGAATGGGTACCATGCAATATGACTTCAAAGGGTCTTCATTTGCTCACCGAACCTCTCCAATCTTATCACTGCTGCGTTTATGCCCCTGTACACATGCTTGATTCTCTTTCGGAGACATAGCAATCCATAGGTTTTAAGATACTTACTAGTCAGGTGCATTCTTAGGCGTTTAATATGGGGTGTTGAGTCCATTTCATTGAGCAAGGAGTAGCTCTTGTCTATTCCATATTTGGCTTAAGGAACTTTATCTGTGCTCATTTCAATCTCTGGTTTTATGCAGCACCCCAACTCAACTTTACCCTTAAGCAAGCATAAGTTGGTTTTCTAAATTTGAGACCCTGTTCTGTTCTGTAATTCAGTTCCTGTGTAGCCAAGTTTACATTCCGTGTATTACTCATATCTTATGATGTTTCTTTTTCTGTGTGACTTATTTCAGTTAGAATCATCATACCTGAATCCACGCATTGTGCTGCTAAGGGCCTGATGATATAGATTTCATTGCTGAGTGATATTGCTTTGTAAGTAAATACCACAACTTCTTTATCCATTTTTCACTTTCTGTGATGTTGAACTTGTACTGTAAACGAGGTTCTTGTAAACAGAGGCGTCCCAAACTTTGGGGTGACTGTGTCTTTTTGATTTTAATTTCCCTAAGCTATAGGACCATAAGTGGAAGTGCCCTAGGCTCTGTTGCTTTGTTTTTTAGATGTTTCAGGAAACACCATACACTTCTCCCCTTGTCTGTTGGCAATTTACATCCCGCCCATCAGCATAACAAGGCTCCCAGTTCTCCATGGCCTGTCCTGCCTTTCTGGATTTTACACTTTTTTCAGATGGCCCTTTTGACCGGGGGGAAGTGAGACTTCATTGTAGTGCAGATTTCCTTTGCAAGCTTGCTTGGTTGGCCAAAAAGGGCATATGCGTTTTTTCCTGAATATATTCAGGATAAAACGAATATGCCCTTTTAGGCCAAGTGCATCATTCTGGACGTTCTGCCTCTTTTCCTATGCTTTCAATGCAATTCCAGTCTACCTCCTGAAATTGGTTTCCTGCAATTCTGCCCCGCTTTCAAGTCCCCTTGGCAGCCTTACTTCAGTATATTTTTGGACGATAGCTGTCATTTATAACTCTGCAGGTTTGTGAATTACAGTGCCCCTGAGCTCCTTTCTTCAACTCCCTTTCTTGTGACCTGGCCGCAACACCGCAGGATGGCTTCAGGCCCTAATCTGGTTCCGGCACGGCATGCTGAGCCTTTGGTTAATTCCTCTTCCTGGTTGGAAATGAGAGTTAAATTTGCCCATCCAGACACCTCCAGCTAGTCTCTCATTGGTTCTCGCTATTCCTGTTCATCTTCCGCAGAAATTGCAAACTGGGCCAAACAGGAGGTTAAAGGGACTGACTCTCCATTCGGGAGAGTGTTAGTAAAGCGTCTGGAATGTTGCACCCGAGCACCAGGGTAAAAAAACTGAGACACATTTGAACACGTCTCCTGATCACATGGTTGATCATACTCTAGGTTCCACATGCATGTTTTAGCTGAAGGAAGAATACCTTAAACCTGGGTAGTTGAAACCCATGGAATGGGTACCATGAAATATGACTTCAAAGGGTCTTCATTTGCTCACTGAACTTCTCCAGTCCTATCACTGCTGCGTTTATGCCCCTGTACACATGCTTGATTCTCTTTCGGAGACATAGCAAACCATAGGTTTTAAGATACTTACTAGTCAGGTACATTCTTAGGCGTTTAATATGCGGTGTTGAGTCCATTTCGTTGAGCAAGGAGTAGCTCTTGTCTATTCCATATTTGGCTAAGGAACTTTATCTGTGCTCATTTCAATCTCTGGTTTTATGCAGTACCCGAACTCACCTTTACCCTTAAGCAAGCCTAAGTTCGTTTTCTAAATTTGAGACCCTGTTCTGTTCTGTAATTCAGTTCCTGTGTAGCCAAGTTTACATTCCGTGTATTACTGATATCTTATGATGTTTCTTTTTCTGTGTGACTTATTTCAGTTAGAATCATCATACATGAATCCATGCATTGTGCTGCTAAGGGCCTGATGACATAGATTTCATTGCTGAGTGATATTGCTTTGTAAGTAAATACCACAACTTCTTTATCCATTTTTCACTTTCTGATATGTTCAACTTGTACTGTAAACGAGGTTCTTGTAAACAGAGCCATCCCAAACTTTGGGGTTGCTGTGTCTTTTTGATTTTAATTTCCCTAAGCTATAGGACCATAAGTGGAAGTGCCCTAGGCTCTGTTGCTTTGTTTTTTAGATGTTTCAGGAAACACCATACACTTCTCCCGAGTGTCTGTTGGCAATTTACATCCCGCCCATCAGCATAACAAGGCTCCCAGTTCTCCATGGCCTGTCCTGCCTTTCTGGATTTTACACTTTTTTCAGCTGGCCCTTTTGACCGGGGGGAAGTGAGACTTCATTGTAGTGCAGATTTCCTTTGCAAGTTTGCTTGGTTGGCCAAAAAGTGTGTATGCGTTTTTTCCTGAATATATTCAGGAAAAAACGCATACGCCCTTTTTGGCCAAGTGCATCATTGTGGACGTTCTGCCTCTTTTCCTATGCTTTCAATGCAATTCCAGTCTACCTCCTGAAATCGGTTTCCTGCAATTCTGCCCCGCTTTCAAGTCCTCTTGGCAGCCTTACTTCAGTATATTTTTGGACGATAGCTGTCATTTATAACTCTGCAGGTTTGTGAATTACAGTGCCCCTGAGCTCCTTTCTTCAACTCGCTTTCTTGTGACCTGGCCGCAACACCGCAGGATGGCTTCAGGCCCTAATCTGGTTCCGGCACGGCACGCTGAGCCTTTGGTTAATTCCTCTTCCTGGTGGGAAATGAGAGTTAAATTTGCCCATCCAGACACCTCCAGCTAGTCTCTCATTGGTTCTCGCTATTCCTGTTCATCTTCCGCAGAAATTGCAAACTGGGCCAAACAGGAGGTTAAAGGGACTAACTCTCCAAGTCGGGAGAGTGTTAGTAAAGCGTCTGGAATGTTGCACCCGAGTACCAGGGTACGAAAACTGAGACATATTTGAACACGTCTCTCGATCACATGGTTGATCATACTCTAGGTTCCACATGCATGTTTTAGCTGAAGGAAGAATACCTTAAACCTTGGTAGTTGAAACCCGTGGAATGGGTACCATGCAATATGACTTCAAAGGGTCTTCATTTGCTCACCGAACCTCTCCAATCTTATCACTGCTGCGTTTATGCCCCTGTACACATGCTTGATTCTCTTTCCGAGACATAGCAATCCATAGGTTTTAAGATACTTACTAGTCAGGTACATTCTTAGGCGTTTAATATGGGGTGTTGAGTCCATTTCGTTGAGCAAGGAGTAGCTCTTGTCTATTCCATATTTGGCTTAAGGAACTTTATCTGTGCTCATTTCAATCTCTGGTTTTATGCAGCACCCCAACTCAACTTTACCCTTAAGCAAGCATAAGTTGGTTTTCTAAATTTGAGACCCTGTTCTGTTCTGTAATTCAGTTCCTGTGTAGCCAAGTTTACATTCCGTGTATTACTCATATCTTATGATGTTTCTTTTTCTGTGTGACTTATTTCAGTTAGAATCATCATACCTGAATCCACTCATTGTGCTGCTAAGGGCCTGATGACATAGATTTCATTGCTGAGTGATATTGCTTTTTAAGTAAATACCACAACTTCTTTATCCATTTTTCACTTTCTGCGATGTTGAACTTGTACTGTAAACGAGGTCATTGTAAACAGAGGCGTCCCAAACTTTGGGGTGGCTGTGTGTTTTTGATTTTAATTTCCCTAAGCTATAGGACCATAAGTGGAAGTGCCCTAGGCTCTGTTGCTTTGTTTTTTAGATGTTTCAGGAAACACCATACACTTCTCCCAAGTGTCTGTTGGCAATTTACATCCCGCCCATCAGCATAACAAGGCTCCCAGTTCTCCATGGCCTGTCCTGCCTTTCTGGATTTTACACTTTTTTCAGATGGCCCATTTAACAGGGGGGAAGTGAGACTTCATTGTAGTGCAGATTTCCTTTGTAAGCTTGCTTGGTAGGCCAAAAAGCGCGTATGCGTTTTTTCCTGAATATATTCAGGAAAAAACGCATACGCCCTTTTTGGCCAAGTGCATCATTGTGGACGTTCTGCCTCTTTTCCTATGCTTTCAATGCAATTCCAGTCTACCTCCTGAAATCGGATTCCTGCAATTCTGCCCCGCTTTCAAGTCCCCTTGGCAGCCTTACTTCAGTATATTTTTGGACGATAGCTGTCATTTATAACTCTGCAGGTTTGTGAATTACAGTGCCCCTGAGCTCCTTTCTTCAACTCGCTTTCTTGTGACCTGGCTGCAACACCGCAGGATGGCTTCAGGCCCTAATCTGGTTCTGGCACGGCACGCTGAGCCTTTGGTTAATTCCTCTTCCTGGTTGGAAATGAGAGTTAAATTCTCCCATCCAGACACCTCCAGCTAGTCTCTCATTGGTTCTCGCTATTCCTGTTCATCTTCCACAGAAATTGCAAACTGGGCCAAACAGCAGGTTAAAGGGACTGACTCTCCATTCGGGAGAGTGTTAGTAAAGCGTCTGGAATGTTGCACCCGAGCACCAGGGTACGAAAACTGAGACACATTTGAACACGTCTCCTGATCACATGGTTGATCATACTCTAGGTTCCACATGCATGTTTCAGCTGAAGGAAGAATACCTTAAACCTGGGTAGTTGAAACCCATGGAATGGGTACCATGAAATATGACTTCAAAGGGTCTTCATTTGCTCACTGAACTTCTCCAATCCTATCACTGCTGCGTTTATGCCCCTGTACACATGCTTGATTCTCTTTCGGAGACATAGCAATCCATAGGTTTTAAGATACTTACTAGTCAGGTACATTCTTAGGCGTTTAATATGCGGTGTTGAGTCCATTTCGTTGAGCAAGGAGTAGCTCTTGTCTATTCCATATTTGGCTATGGAACTTTATCTGTGCTCATTTCAATCTCTGGTTTTATGCAGCACCCCAACTCACCTTTACCCTTAAGCAAGCCTAAGTTCGTTTTCTAAATTTGAGACCCTGTTCTGTTCTGTAATTCAGTTCCTGTGTAGCCAAGTTTACATTCCGTGTATTACTGATATCTTATGATGTTTCTTTTTCTGTGTGAATTATTTCCGTTAGAATCATCATACCTGAATCCAGGCATTGTGCTGCTAAGGGCCTGATGACATAGATTTCATTGCTGAGTGATATTGCTTTGTAAGTAAATACCACAACTTCTTTATCCATTTTTCACTTTCTGCGATGTTGAACTTGTACTGTAAACGAGGTTCTTGTAAACAGAGCCGTCCCAAACTTTGCGGTTGCTGTGTCTTTTTGATTTTAATTTCCCTAAGCTATAGGACCATAAGTGGAAGTGCCCTAGGCTCTGTTGCTTTGTTTTTTAGATGTTTCAGGAAACACCATACACTTCTCCCGAGTGTCTGTTGGCAATTTACATCCCGCCAATCAGCATAACAAGGTTCCCAGTTCTCCATGGCCTGTCCTGCCTTTCTGGATTTTACACTTTTTTCAGATGGCCCTTTTGACTGGGGGGAAGTGAGACTTCATTGTAGTGCAGATTTCCTTTGCAAGCTTGCTTGGTTGGCCAAAAAGGGCGTATGCGTTTTTTCCTGAATATATTCAGGAAAAAATGCATACGCCTTTTTTGGCCAAGTGCATCATTGTGGACGTTCTGCCTCTTTTCCTATGCTTTCAATGCAATTCCACTCTACCTCCTGAAATCGGTTTCCTGCAATTCTGCCCCGCTTTCAAGTCCTCTTGGCAGCCTTACTTCAGTATATTTTTGGACGATAGCTGTCATTTATAACTCTGCAGGTTTGTGAATTACAGTGCCCCTGAGCTCCTTTCTTCAACTCACTTTCTTGTGACCTGGCCGCAACACCGCAGGATGGCTTCAGGCCCTAATCTGGTTCCGGCACGGCACGCTGAGCCTTTGGTTATTTCCTCTTCCTGGTGGGAAGTGAGAGTTAAATTTGCCCGTAAAGACACCTCCAGCTAGTCTCTCATTGGTTCTCCCTATTCCTGTTCATCTTCCGCAGAAATTGCAAACTGGGCCAAACAGGAGGTTGAAGGCGCTGACTCTCCAAGTGGGGAGAGTGTTAGTAAAGCGTCTGGAATGTTGCGCCCGAGTACCAGGGGAGGAAAACTGAGACATATTTGAACATGTCTCCCGTTCACACGGTTGGTCATACTCTGGGTTCCACATGCATGTTTTAGCTGAAGGAAGAATACCTTAAACCTGGGTAGTTGAAACCCGTGGAATGGGTAAAAATGCAATATGACTTCAAAGGGTCTTCATTTGCTCACCGAACCTCTCCAATCCTATCACTGCTGCGTTTATGCCCCTGTACACATGCTTGATTCTCTTTCGGAGACATAGCAATCCATAGGTTTTAAGATACTTACTAGTCAGGTACATTATTAGGCGTTTAATATGTGGTGTTGAGTCCATTTCGTTGAGGAAGGAGTAGCTCTTGTCTATTCCATATTTGGCTTAAGGAACTTTATCTGTGCTCATTTCAATCTCTGGTTTTATGCAGCACCCCAACTCACCTTTACCCTTAAGCAAGCATAAGTTGGTTTTCTAAATTTGAGACCCTGTTCTGTTTTGGAATTCAGTTCCTGTGTAACCAAGTTTACATTCCGTGTATTACTGATATCTTATGATGTTTCTTTTTCTGTGTGACTTATTTCAGTTAGAATCATCGTACCTGAATCCACTCATTATGCTGCTACGGGCCTGATGACATAGATTTCATTGCTGAGTGATACTGCATTGTACGTAAGTACCACAAGTTCTTTATCCATTTTTCACTTTCTGTGATATTGAACTTGTACGGTAAACGAGGTTCTTGTAAACAGAGGCGTCCCAAACTTTGGGGTGGCTGTGTCTTTTTGATTTTAATTTCCCTAAGCTATAGGACCATAAGTGGAAGTGCCCTAGGCTCTGTTGCTTTGTTTTTTAGATGTTTCAGGAAACACCATACACTTCTCCCCAGTGTCTGTTGGCAATTTACATCCCGCCCATCAGCATAACAAGGCTCCCAGTTCTCCATGGCCTGTCCTGCCTTTCTGGATTTTACACTTTTTTCAGATGGCCCTTTTGACCGGGGGGAAGTGAGACTTCATTGTAGTGCAGATTTCCTTTGCAAGCTTGCTTGGTTGGCCAAAAAGGGCGTATGCGTTTTTTCCTGAATATATTCAGGAAAAAACGCATATGCCCTTTTTGGCCAAGTGCATCATTGTGGACGTTCTGCCTCTTTTCCTATGCTTTCAATGCAATTCCAGTCTACCTCCTGAAATCGGTTTCCTGCAATTCTGCCCCGCTTTCAAGTCCTCTTGGCAGCCTTACTTCAGTCTATTTTTGGACGATAGCTGTCATTTATAACTCTGCAGGTTTGTGAATTACAGTGCCCCTGAGCTCCTTTCTTCAACTCGCTTTCTTTTGAGCTGGCCGCAACACCGCAGGATGGCTTTAGGCCCTAATCTGGTTCCGGCGCGGCACGCTGAGCTTTTGGTTAATTCCTCTTCCTGGTGGGAAATGAGAGTTAAATTTGCCGGTCCAGACACCTCCAGCTAGCCTCTCATTGGTTCTCGCTATTCCTGTTCATCTTCCGCAGGAATTGCAAACTGGGCCAAACAGGAGGTTAAAGGGACTGACTCTCCAATTTGGGAGAGTGTTAGTAAAGCGTCTGTAATGTTGCACCCGAGTACCAGGGTACGAAATCTGAGACATATTTGAACACAGCTCCCGATCACATGGTTGATCATACTCTAGGTTCCACATGCATAATTTAGCTGAAGGAAGAATACCATAAACCTGGGTAGTTGAAACCCGTGGAATGGGTACCATGCAATATGACTTCAAAGGGTCTTCATTTGCTCACCGAACCTCTCCAATCCTATCACTGCTGCCTTTATGCCCCTGTACACATGCTTGATTCTCTTTCGGAGACATAGCAATCCATAGGTTTTAAGATACTTACTAGTCAGGTACATTCTTAGGCGTTTAATATGCGGTGTTGAGTCCATTTCGTTGAGGAAGGAGTAGCTCTTGTCTATTCCATATTTGGCTTAAGGAACTTTATCTGTGCTCATTTCAATCTCTGGTTTTATGCAGCACCCCAACTCACCTTTCCCCTTAAGCAAGCATAAGTTGGTTTTCTAAATTTGAGACCCTGTTGTGTTCTGTAATTCAGTTCCTGTGTATCCAAGTTTACATTCCATGTATTACTGATATCTTATGATGTTTCTTTTTCTGTGTGACTTATTTCAGTTAGAATCATCATACCTGAATCCACTCATTTTGCTGCTAAGGGCCTGATGACATAGATTTCATTGCTGAGTGATACTGCATTGTAAGTAAATACCACAACTTCTTTATCCATTTTTCACTTTCTGCGATGTTGAACTTGTACTGTAAACGAGGTTCTTGTAAACAGAGGCGTCCCAAACTTTGGGGTGGCTGTGTCTTTTTGATTTTAATTTCCCTAAGCTATAGGACCATAAGTGGAAGTGCCCTAGGCTCTGTTGCTTTGTTTTTTAGATGTTTCAGGAAACACCATACACTTCTCTAGAGTGTCTGTTGGCAATTTACATCCCGCCCATCAGCATAACAAGGCTCCCAGTTCTCCATGGCCTGTCCTGCCTTTCTGGATTTTACACTTTTTTCAGATGGCCCTTTTGACCGGGTGGAAGTGAGACTTCATTGTAGTGCAGATTTCCTTTGCAAGCTTGCTTGGTTGGCGAAAAAGGACATATGCGTTTTTTCCTGTATATATTCAGGAAAAAACGCATACGCGCTTTTTGGCCAAGCGCATCATTGTGGACATTCTGCCTCTTTTCCTATGCTTTCAATGCAATTCCAGTCTACCTCCTGAAATCGGTTTCCTGCAATTCTGCCCCGCTTTCAAGTCCTCTTGGCAGCCTTACTTCAGTGTATTTTTGGACGATAGCTGTCATTTATAACTCTGCAGGTTTGTGAATTACAGTGCCCCTGAGCTCCTTTCTTCAACTCGCTTTCTTGTGACCTGGCCGCAACACCGTAGGATGGCTTCAGGCCCTAATCTGGTTCTGGCACGGCACGCTGAGCCTTTTGTTAATTCCTCTTCCTGGTAGGAAATGAGAGTTAAATTTGCCCGTCCAGACACCTCCAGCTAGTCTCTCATTGGTTCTCGCTATTCCTGTTCATCTTCCGCAGAAATTGCAAACTGGGCCAAACAGGAGGTTGAAGGCGCTGACTCTCCAAGTGGGGAGAGTGTTAGTAAAGCGTCTGGAATGTTGCGCCCGAGTACCAGGGGAGGAAAACTGAGACATATTTGAACATGTCTCCCGTTCACACGGTTGGTCATACTCTGGGTTCCACATGCATGTTTTAGCTGAAGGAAGAATACCTTAAACCTGGGTAGTTGAAACCCGTGGAATGGGTAAAAATGCAATATGACTTCAAAGGGTCTTCATTTGCTCACCGAACCTCTCCAATCCTATCACTGCTGCGTTTATGCCCCTGTACACATGCTTGATTCTCTTTCGGAGACATAGCAATCCATAGGTTTTAAGATACTTACTAGTTAGGTACATTATTAGGCGTTTAATATGTGGTGTTGAGTCCATTTCGTTGAGGAAGGAGTAGCTCTTGTCTATTCCATATTTGGCTTAAGGAACTTTATCTGTGCTCATTTCAATCTCTGGTTTTATGCAGCACCCCAACTCACCTTTACCCTTAAGCAAGCATAAGTTGGTTTTCTAAATTTGAGACCCTGTTCTGTTTTGGAATTCAGTTCCTGTGTAACCAAGTTTACATTCCGTGTATTACTGATATCTTATGATGTTTCTTTTTCTGTGTGACTTATTTCAGTTAGAATCATCGTACCTGAATCCACTCATTATGCTGCTACGGGCCTGATGACATAGATTTCATTGCTGAGTGATACTGCATTGTACGTAAGTACCACAAGTTCTTTATCCATTTTTCACTTTCTGTGATATTGAACTTGTACGGTAAACGAGGTTCTTGTAAACAGAGGCGTCCCAAACTTTGGGGTGGCTGTGTCTTTTTGATTTTAATTTCCCTAAGCTATAGGACCATAAGTGGAAGTGCCCTAGGCTCTGTTGCTTTGTTTTTTAGATGTTTCAGGAAACACCATACACTTCTCCCCAGTGTCTGTTGGCAATTTACATCCCGCCCATCAGCATAACAAGGCTCCCAGTTCTCCATGGCCTGTCCTGCCTTTCTGGATTTTACACTTTTTTCAGATGGCCCTTTTGACCGGGGGGAAGTGAGACTTCATTGTAGTGCAGATTTCCTTTGCAAGCTTGCTTGGTTGGCCAAAAAGGGCGTATGCGTTTTTTCCTGAATATATTCAGGAAAAAACGCATACGCCCTTTTTGGCCAAGTGCATCATTGTGGACGTTCTGCCTCTTTTCCTATGCTTTCAATGCAATTCCAGTCTACCTCCTGAAATCGGTTTCCTGCAATTCTGCCCCGCTTTCAAGTCCTCTTGGCAGCCTTACTTCAGTCTATTTTTGGACGATAGCTGTCATTTATAACTCTGCAGGTTTGTGAATTACAGTGCCCCTGAGCTCCTTTCTTCAACTCGCTTTCTTTTGAGCTGGCCGCAACACCGCAGGATGGCTTTAGGCCCTAATCTGGTTCCGGCGCGGCACGCTGAGCTTTTGGTTAATTCCTCTTCCTGGTGGGAAATGAGAGTTAAATTTGCCGGTCCAGACACCTCCAGCTAGCCTCTCATTGGTTCTCGCTATTCCTGTTCATCTTCCGCAGGAATTGCAAACTGGGCCAAACAGGAGGTTAAAGGGACTGACTCTCCAATTTGGGAGAGTGTTAGTAAAGCGTCTGTAATGTTGCACCCGAGTACCAGGGTACGAAATCTGAGACATATTTGAACACAGCTCCCGATCACATGGTTGATCATACTCTAGGTTCCACATGCATAATTTAGCTGAAGGAAGAATACCATAAACCTGGGTAGTTGAAACCCGTGGAATGGGTACCATGCAATATGACTTCAAAGGGTCTTCATTTGCTCACCGAACCTCTCCAATCCTATCACTGCTGCCTTTATGCCCCTGTACACATGCTTGATTCTCTTTCGGAGACATAGCAATCCATAGGTTTTAAGATACTTACTAGTCAGGTACATTCTTAGGCGTTTAATATGCGGTGTTGAGTCCATTTCGTTGAGGAAGGAGTAGCTCTTGTCTATTCCATATTTGGCTTAAGGAACTTTATCTGTGCTCATTTCAATCTCTGGTTTTATGCAGCACCCCAACTCACCTTTCCCCTTAAGCAAGCATAAGTTGGTTTTCTAAATTTGAGACCCTGTTGTGTTCTGTAATTCAGTTCCTGTGTATCCAAGTTTACATTCCATGTATTACTGATATCTTATGATGTTTCTTTTTCTGTGTGACTTATTTCAGTTAGAATCATCATACCTGAATCCACTCATTTTGCTGCTAAGGGCCTGATGACATAGATTTCATTGCTGAGTGATACTGCATTGTAAGTAAATACCACAAATTCTTTATCCATTTTTCACTTTCTGCGATGTTGAACTTGTACTGTAAACGAGGTTCTTGTAAACAGAGGCGTCCCAAACTTTGGGGTGGCTGTGTCTTTTTGATTTTAATTTCCCTAAGCTATAGGACCATAAGTGGAAGTGCCCTAGGCTCTGTTGCTTTGTTTTTTAGATGTTTCAGGAAACACCATACACTTCTCTAGAGTGTCTGTTGGCAATTTACATCCCGCCCATCAGCATAACAAGGCTCCCAGTTCTCCATGGCCTGTCCTGCCTTTCTGGATTTTACACTTTTTTCAGATGGCCCTTTTGACCGGGTGGAAGTGAGACTTCATTGTAGTGCAGATTTCCTTTGCAAGCTTGCTTGGTTGGCGAAAAAGGACATATGCGTTTTTTCCTGTATATATTCAGGAAAAAACGCATACGCGCTTTTTGGCCAAGTGCATCATTGTGGACATTCTGCCTCTTTTCCTATGCTTTCAATGCAATTCCAGTCTACCTCCTGAAATCGGTTTCCTGCAATTCTGCCCCGCTTTCAAGTCCTCTTGGCAGCCTTACTTCAGTGTATTTTTGGACGATAGCTGTCATTTATAACTCTGCAGGTTTGTGAATTACAGTGCCCCTGAGCTCCTTTCTTCAACTCGCTTTCTTGTGACCTGGCCGCAACACCGTAGGATGGCTTCAGGCCCTAATCTGGTTCTAGCACGGCACGCTGAGCCTTTTGTTAATTCCTCTTCCTGGTAGGAAATGAGAGTTAAATTTGCCCGTCCAGACACCTCCAGCTAGTCTCTCATTGGTTCTCGCTATTCCTGTTCATCTTCCGCAGAAATTGCAAACTGGGCCAAACAGGAGGTTAAAGGGACTGACTCTCCAAGTTGGGAGAGTGTTAGTAAAGCGTCTGGAATGTTGCACCCGAGTACCAGGTTACGAAAACTGAGACATATTTGAACACATCGACCGATCACATGGTTGATCATACTCTAGGTTCCACATGCATGTTTTAGCTGAAGGAAAAATACCTTAAAACTGGGTAGTTGAAACCTGTGGAATGGGTACCATGCAATATGACTTCAAAGGGTCTTCATTTGCTCACCAAATCTCTCCAATCCTATCACTGCTGCGTTTATGCCCCTGTACACATGCTTGATTCTCTTTTGGAGACATAGCAATCCATAGGTTTTAAGATACTTACTAGTCAGGTACATTCTTAGGCGTTTAATATGGGGTGTTGAGTCCTTTTCGTGGAGCAAGGAGTAGCTCTTGTCTATTCCATATTTGGCTTAAGGAACTTTATCTGTGCTCATTTCAATCTCTGGTTTTATGCAGCACCCCAACTCACCTTTCCCCTTAAGCAAGCATAAGTTGGTTTTCTAAATTTGAGACCCTGTTCTGTTCTGTAATTCAGTTCCTGTGTAGTCAAGTTTACATTCCGTGTATTACTGATATCTTATGATGTTTCTTTTTCTGTGTGACTTATTTCAGTTAGAATCATCATAGCTGAATCCACTCATTGTGCTGCTAAGGGCCTGATGACATAGATTTCATTGCTGAGTGATATTGCTTTGTAAGTAAATACCGCAAGTTCTTTATCCATTTTTCACTTTCTGCGATGTTGAACTTGTACTGTAAACGAGGTTCTTGTAAACAGAGCCATTCCAAACTTTGGGGTGGCTGTGTCTTTTTGATTTTAATTTCCCTAAGTTATAGGACCATAAGTGGAAGTGCCCTAGGCTCTGTTGCTTTGTTTTTTAGATGTTTCAGGAAACACCATACACTTCTCCCGAGTGTCTGTAGGCAATTTACATCCCTCCCATCACCATAACAAGGCTCCCAGTTCTCCATGGCCTGTCCTGCCTTTCTGGATTTTACACTTTTTTCAGATGGCCCTTTTGACCGGGGGGAAGTGAGACTTCATTGTAGTGCAGATTTCCTTTGCAAGCTTGCTTGGTTGGCCAAAAAGGGCGTATGCGTTTTTTCCTGAATATGTTCAGGAAAAAACTCATACGCCCTTTTTGGCCAAGTGCATCATTGTGGACGTTCTGCCTCTTTTCCTATGCTTTCAATGCAATTCCAGTCTACCTCCTGAAATCGGTTTCCTGCAATTCTGCCCCGCTTTCAAGTCCTCTTGGCAGCCTTACTTCAGTATATTTTTGGACGATAGCTGTCATTTATAACTCTGCAGGTTTGTGCATTACAGTGCCCTTGAGCTCCTTTCTTCAACTCACTTTCTTGTGACCTGGCCGCAACACCGCAGGATGGCTTCAGGCCCTAATCTGGTTCTGGCGCGGCACGCTGAGCGTTTGATTAATTCCTCTTCCTGGCTGGAAATGAGAGTTAAATTTGCCCGTCCAGACACCTCCAGCTAGTCTCTCATTGGTTCTCGCTATTCCTGTTCATCTTCCGCAGAAATTGCAAACTGGGCCAAACAGGAGGTTAAAGGGACTGACTCTCCAAGTGGGGAGAGTGTTAGTAAAGCATCTGGAATGTTGCACCCGAGTACCAGGGTACGAAAACTGAGACATATTTGAACACGTCTCCCGATCACATGGTTGATCATACTCTAGGTTCCACATGCATGTTTTACCTGAAGGAAGAATACCTTAAACCTGGGTAGTTGAAACCCGTGGAATGGGTACCATGCAATATGACTTCAAAGGGTCTTCATTTGCTCACCGAACCTCTCCAATCCTATCACTGCTGCGTTTATGCCCCTGTACACATGCTTGATTCTCTTTTGCAGACATAGCAATCCATAGGTTTTAAGATACTTACTAGTCAGGTACATTCTTAGGCGTTTAATATGGGGTGTTGAGTCCATTTCGTTGAGCAAGGAGCAGCTCTTGTCTATTCCATATTTGGCTTAAGGAACTTTATCTGTGCTCATTTCAATCTCTGGTTTTATGCAGCACCCCAACTCACCTTTACCCTTAAGCAAGCATAGGTTGGTTTTCTAAATTTGAGACCCTGTTCTGTTTTGGAATTCAGTTCCTGTGTAGCCAAGTTTACATTCCATGTATTAGTGATATCTTATGATGTTCCTTTTTCTGTGTGACTTATTTCAGTTAGAATCATCGTACCTGAATCCACTCATTGTGCTGCTAAGGGCCTGATGACATAGATTTCATTGCTGAGCGATACTGCATTGTACGTAAGTACCACAAGTTCTTTATCCATTTTTCACTTTCTGTGATATTGAACTTGTACGGTAAACGAGGTTCTTGTAAACAGAGGTGTCCCAAACTTTGGGGTGGCTGTGTCTTTTTGATTTTAATTTCCCTAAGGTAATGGACCATAAGTGGAAGTGCCCTAGGCTCTGTTGCTTTCTTTTTTAGATGTTTCAGGAAACACCATACACTTCTCCCCTTGTCTGTTGGCAATTTACATCCCGCCCATCAGCATAACAAGGCTCCCAGTTCTCCATGGCCTGTCCTGCCTTTCTGGATTTTACACTTTTTTCAGATGGCCCTTTTGACCGGGGGGAAGTGAGACTTCATTGTAGTGCAGATTTCCTTTGCAAGCTTGCTTGGTTGGCCAAAAAGGGCGTATGCGTTTTTTCCTGAATATATTCAGGAAAAAACGCATACGCCCTTTTTGGCTGAGTGCATCATTGTGGACGTTCTGCCTCTTTTCCTATGCTTTCAATGCAATTCCAGTCTACCTCCTGAAATCGGTTTCCTGCAATTCTGCCCCGCTTTCAAGTCCTCTTGGCAGCCTTACTTCAGTCTATTTTTGGACGATAGCTGTCATTTATAACTCTGCAGGTTTGTGAATTACAGTGCCCCTGAGCTCCTTTCTTCAACTCACTTTCTTGTGACCTGGCCGCAACACCACAGGATGTCTTCAGGCCCTAAACTGGTTCCGGCACGGCACGCTGAGCCTTTGGTTAATTCGTCTTCCTGGTGGGAAATGAGAGTTAAATTTGCCCGTCCAGACACCTCCAGCTAGTCTCTCATTGGTTCTCGCTATTCCTGTTCATCTTCCGCAGAAATTGCAAACTGGGCCAAACAGGAGGTTAAAGGCGCTGACTCTCCAAGTGGGGAGAGTGTTAGTAAAGCGTCTGGAATGTTGCACCCGAGGACCAGGGGAGGAAAACTGAGACATATTTGAACACGTCTCCCATTCACACGGTTGATCATACTCTGGGTTCCACATGCATGTTTTAGCTGAAGGAAGAATACCTTAAATCTGGAGAGTTGAGACCCGTGTAATGGGTACCATGCAATATGACTTCAAAGGGTCTTCATTTGCTCACCGAACCTCTCCAATCGTATCACTGCTGCGTTTATGCCCCTGTACACATGCTTGATTCCCTTTCAGAGACATAGCAATCCATAGGTTTTAATATACTTACTAGTCAGGTACATTCTTAGGCGTTTAATATGCGGTGTTGAGTCCATTTCGTTGAGCAAGGAGTAGCTCTTGTCTATTCCATATTTGGCTTAAGGAACTTTATCTGTGCTCATTTCAATCTCTGGTTTTATGCAGCACCCCAACTCACCTTTCCCCTTAAGCAAGCATAAGTTGGTTTTCTAAATTTGAGACCCTGTTCTGTTCTGTAATTCAGTTCCTGTGTAGCCAAGTTTACATTCCGTGTATTACTGATATCTTATGATGTTTCTTTTTCTGTGTGACTTATTTCAGTTTGAATCATCATACCTGAATCCACTCATTGTGCTGCTAAGGGCCTGATGACATAGATTTCATTGCTGAGTGATATTGCTTTGTAAGTAAATACCACAACTTCTTTATCCATTTTTCACTTTCTGCGATGTTGAACTTGTACTGTAAATGAGGTCATTGTAAACAGAGGCGTCCCAAACTTTGGGGTGGCTGTGTCTTTTTGATTTTAATTTCCCTAAGCTATAGGACCATAAGTGGAAGTGCCCTAGGCTCTGTTGCTTTGTTTTTTAGATGTTTAAGGAAACACCATACACTTCTCCAGAGTGGCTGTTGGCAATTTACATCCCGCCCATCAGCATAACAAGGCTCCCAGTTCTCCATGGCCTGTCCTGCCTTTCTGGATTTTACACTTTTTTCAGATGGCCCTTTTGACCGGGGGGATGTGAGACTCCATTGTAGTGCAGATTTCCTCTGCAAGTTTGCTTGGTTGGCCAAAAAGGGCGTATGCGTTTTTTCCTGAATATATTCAGGAAAAAACGCATACGCCCTTTTTGGCCAAGTGCATCATTGTGGACGTTCTGCCTCTTTTCCTATGCTTTCAATGCAATTCCAGTCTACCTCCTGAAATCGGTTTCCTGCAATTCTGCCCCGCTTTCAAGTCCTCTTGGCAGCCTTACTTCAGTATATTTTTGGACGATAGCTGTCATTTATAACTCTGCAGGTTTGTGAATTACAGTGCCCCTGAGCTCCTTTCTTCAACTCGCTTTCTTTTGAGCTGGCTGCAACACCACAGAATGGCTTCAGGCCCTAATCTGGTTCTGGCACGGCACGCTGAGCCTTTGGTTAATTCCTCTGCCTGGTGGGAAATGAGAGTTAAATTTGCCGGTCCAGACACCTCCAGCTAGTCTCTCATTGGTTCTCGCTATTCCTGTTCATCTTCCGCAGATATTGCAAACTGGGCCAAACAGGAGGTTAAAGGGACTGACTCTCCAAGTTGGGAGAGTGTAAGTAAAGCGTTTGGAATGTTGCACCCGAGTACCAGGGTACAAAAACTGAGACATATTTGAACACGTCTCCCGATCACACGGTTGATCATAATCTGGGTTCCACATGCGTGTTTTAGCTGAAGGAAGAATACCTTAAACCTGGAGAGTTGAGACCCGTGGAATGGGTACCATGCAATATGACTTCAAAGGGTCTTCATTTGCTCACCGAACCTCTCCAATCCTATCACTGCTGCGTTTTTGCCCCTGTACACATGCTTGATTCTCTTTCGGAGACATAGCAATCCATAGGTTTTAAGATACTTACTAGTCAGGTACATTCTTAGGCGTTTAATATGCGGTGTTGAGTCCATTTCGTTGAGCAAGGAGTAGCTCTTGTCTATTCCATATTTGGCTTAAGGAACTTTATCTGTGCTCATTTCAATCTCTGGTTTTATGCAGCACCCCAACTCACCTTTACCCTTAAGCAAGTAAGTTTGTTTTCTAAATTTGAGACCCTGTTCTGTTCTTTAATTCAGTTCCTTTGTAGCCAAGTTTACATTCCGT
This sequence comes from Delphinus delphis, assembly GCF_949987515.2. Taxonomy (NCBI): domain Eukaryota; kingdom Metazoa; phylum Chordata; class Mammalia; order Artiodactyla; family Delphinidae; genus Delphinus; species Delphinus delphis. The sequence continues at coordinate 505,184 of NW_027192800.1, read as the reverse complement.
GTATTACTCATATCTTATGATGTTTCTTTTTCTGTGTGACTTATTTCAGTTAGAATCATCATACCTGAATCCACTCATTGTGCTGCTAAGGGCCTGATGACATAGATTTCATTGCTGAGTGATATTGCTTTTTAAGTAAATACCACAACTTCTTTATCCATTTTTCACTTTCTGCGATGTTGAACTTGTACTGTAAACGAGGTTTTTGTATACAGAGGCATCCCAAACTTTGGGGTGGCTGTGTCTTTTTGATTTTAATTTCCCTAAGCTATAGGACCATAAGTGGAAGTGCCCTAGGCTCTGTTGCTTTGTTTTTTAGATGTTTCAGGAAACACCATACACTTCTCCCGAGTGTCTGTTGGCAATTTACATCCCGCCCATCAGCATAACAAGGCTCCCAGTTCTCCATGGCCTGTCCTGCCTTTCTGGATTTTACACTTTTTTCAGATGGCCCTTTTGCCCGGGGGGAAGTGAGACTTCATTGTAGTGCAGATTTCGTTTGCAAGTTTGCTTGGTTGGCCAAAAAGTGCGTATGCGTTTTTTCCTGAATATATTCAGGAAAAAACGCATATGCCCTTTTTGACCAAGTGCATCATTGTTGACGTTCTGCCTCTTTTCCTATGCTTTCAATGCAATTCCAGTCTACCTCCTGAAATCGGTTTCCTGCAATTCTGCCCCGCTTTCAAGTCCTCTTGGCAGCCTTACTTCAGTCTATTTTTGGACGATAGCTGTCATTTATAACTCTGCAGGTTTGTGAATTACAGTGCCCCTGAGCTCCTTTCTTCAACTCGCTTTCTTGTGACCTGGCTGCAACACCGCAGGATGGCTTCAGGCCCTAATCTGGTTCCGGCACGGCATGCTGAGCCTTTGGTTATTTCCTCTTCCTGGTGGGAAATGAGAGTTAAATTTGCCCGTCCAGACACCTCCAGCTAGTCTCTCATTGGTTCTCGCTATTCCTGTTCATCTTCCGCAGAAATTGCAAACTGGGCCAAACAGGAGGTTAAAGGCGCTGACTCTCCAAGTGGGGAGAGTGTTAGTAAAGCGTCTGGAATGTTGCACCCGAGGACCAGGGGAGGAAAACTGAGACATATTTGAACACGTCTCCCATTCACACGGTTGATCATACTCTGGGTTCCACATGCATGTTTTAGCTGAAGGAAGAATACCTTAAATCTGGAGAGTTGAGACCCGTGTAATGGGTACCATGCAATATGACTTCAAAGGGTCTTCATTTGCTCACCGAACCTCTCCAATCGTATCACTGCTGCGTTTATGCCCCTGTACACATGCTTGATTCTCTTTTGGAGACATAGCAATCCATAGGTTTTAAGATACTTACTAGTCAGGTACATTCTTAGGCGTTTAATATGCGGTGTTGAGTCCATTTCGTTGAGCAAGGAGTAGCTCTTGTCTATTCCATATTTGGCTTAAGGAACTTTATCTGTGCTCATTTCAATCTCTGGTTTTATGCAGCACCCCAACTCACCTTTCCCCTTAAGCAAGCAGAAGTTGGTGTTCTAAATTTGAGACCCTGTTCTGTTTTGGAATTCAGTTCCTGTGTAGCCAAGTTTACATTCCGTGTATTAGTGATATCTTATGATGTTTCTTTTTCTGTGTGACTTATTTCAGTTAGAATCATCGTAGCTGAATCCACTCATTATGCTGCTACGGGCCTGATGACATAGATTTCATTGCTGAGTGATACTGCATTGTACGTAAGTACCACAAGTTCTTTATCCATTTTTCACTTTCTGTGATATTGAACTTGTACGGTAAACGAGGTTCTTGTAAACAGAGAAGTCCCAAACAGTGGGGTGGCTGTGTCTTTTTGATTTTAATTTCCCTAAGCTATAGGAACATAAGTGGAAGTGCCCTAGGCTCTGTTGCTTTGTTTTTTAGATGTTTCAGGAAACACCATACACTTCTCCCAAGTGGCTGTTGGCAAATTACATCCCGCCCATCAGCATAACAAGGCTCCCAGTTCTCCATGGCCTGTCCTGCCTTTCTGGATTTTACACTTTTTTCAGATGGCCCTTTTGCCCGGGGGGAAGTGAGACTTCATTGTAGTGCAGATTTCGTTTGCAAGTTTGCTTGGTTGGCCAAAAAGTGCGTATGCGTTTTTTCCTGAATATATTCAGGAAAAAACGCATACGTACTTTTTGGCCAAGTGCATCATTGTGGACGTTCTGCCTCTTTTCCTATGCTTTCAATGCAATTCCAGTCTACCTCCTGAAATTGGTTTCCTGCAATTCTGCCCCACTTTCAAGTCCTCTTGGCAGCCTTACTTCAGTATATTTTTGGACGATAGCTGTCATTTATAACTCTGCAGGTTTGTGAATTACAGTGCCCCTGAGCTCCTTTCTTCAACTCGCTTTCTTGTGAGCTGGCCGCAACACCGCAGGATGGCTTTAGGCCCTAATCTGGTTCCAGCACGGCACGCTGCCCCTTTGGTTAATTCCTCTTCCTGGTGGGAAATGAGAGTTAAATTTGCCCGTCCAGACACCTCCAGCTAGTCTCTCATTGGTTCTCGTTATTCCTGTTCATCTTCCGCAGAAATTGCAAACTGGGCCAAACAGGAGGTTAAAGGCACTGACTCTCCAAGTCGGGAGAGTGTTAGTAAAGCGTCTGGAATGTTGCACACGAGTACCAGGGGACGAAAACTGAGACATATTTGAACACGTCTCCCGATCACACGGTTGATCATACTCTGGGTTCCACATGCATGTTTTAGCTGAAGGAAGAATACGTTAAACCTGGAGAGTTGAGACCCGTGGAATGGGTACCATGCAATATGACTTCAAAGGGTCTTCATTTGCTCACTGAACCTCTCCAATCCTATCACTGCTGCATTTATGCCCCAGTACACACGCTTGATTCTCTTTCGGAGACATAGCAATCCCTAGGTTTGAAGATACTTACTAGTCAGGTACATTCTTAGGCGTTTGATATGGGGTGTTGAGTCCATTTCGTTGAGCAAGGAATAGCTCTTGTCTATTCCATATTTGGCTTAAGGAGCTTTATCTGTGCTCATTTCAATCTCTGGTTTTATGCAGCACCCCAACTCACCTTTCCCCTTAAGCAGGCATAAGTTGGTTTTCTAAATTTGAGACCCTGTTCTGTTTTGTAATTCAGTTCATGTGTAGCGAAGTTCACATTCTGTGTATTAGTGATACCTTATGATGTTTCTTTTCTGTGTGACTTATTTCAGTTCGAATCATCATACCTGAATCCACTCATTATGGTGCTACAGGCCTGATGACATAAATTTCATTGCTGAGTGATATTGCATTGTACGTAAGTACCACAACTTCATTATCCATTTTTCACTTTCTGCGATATTGAACTTCTACCATAAACGAGGTTCTTGTAAACAGAGCCGTCCCTAACTTTGGGTTGGCTGTGTCATTTTTATTTTAATTTCCCTAATCTATAGGACCATAAGTGGAAGTGCCATAGCCTCTGTTGCTTTGTTTTTTAGATGTTTCAGGAAACACCATACACTTCTCCAGAGTGGCTGTTGGCAATTTACATCCCGCCCATCAGCATAAGAAGGCTCCCAGTTCTCCATTGCCTGTTGTACCTTTATGGATTTTACAATTTTTTCAGATGACCCTTTTGACCAGGTGGAAGTGAGACTTCATTGTAGTGCAGATTTCCTTTGCAAGCTTGCTTGGTTGGCCAAAAAGTGCGTATGCATTTTTTCCTGAATATATTCAGGAAAAAACACATAAGCCTTTTTGGCCAAGTGCATCATTGTCGAGGTTCTGACTCTCTTCGTATGTTTTCAGTGCAATTCCAGTCTACCTCCTGAAATCGGTTTCCTGCAATTCTGCCTTGCTTTCAATGTCTCTTCATAGCATTACCTCAATATATTTTTTGAAAATAGTTGGCCTTTATAACTCTGCAGGTTTTTGAATTGCAGTGGCCCTTAGCCCCAGTTTTCAGCTCTTATTTTTGTGGTCTTGCCCCATAACCACAGGATTCCTTGAAGCCCTATTTTTCTTCTGGGGCACCTTGCTGTGCCTTTGGTTAATTCTTCTTACTGATGTGACATTAGAGTGACATGTGCCCATTGAAACCGCTACAGCTAGTTTCTCACTGGTTCCCCCTATTCCCATTCATCCTCTGCACTAACTGCAGACTGTGCGATACCAGAACTTAAAGGCATTGACTCCATGTGGGGATGTTGTTAGTAAAGCGGCTGGAATGTCGATCCGGAGCCCCAGGAGAGGAAAAATGAGGTGCATTTTAGAAACCTTTCCCGATCATATGGTATACCAGTCGCTGGGTTTCCCAAGCATGGTTTAGCTGTAGGAAGATTCCCTTCAACCTGGAGTGTTGGGACCCTTGGAATGAGTAGCATGAAGTATTGCATTAAACTTTCGGCAGTTGCTCACCAAAGCTCACCAATCCTCTCAGCCCCAAGTGTCCAGCCTTATGTCTTATCCAGCTGTGGGTTTATATGTGGTCAATCCAGGTTGCATCACAGCCCCTGAGCGAATTTTGTAAGAATTTTTCTCTCTTTCATTGTTTCTGCGTTTTGTTTTTAAAATTTATTTCTATAATGGGGTTTAGCTCCTTTTCACTGCTGTGTTTGTGCCGCTCTGCACACACTTGATTCCCTTATGGAGATATATCAATACATGGGTTTTAAGATTCTTATTACTCAGATATATTTCTCTGCGGTGTATAGGGTGTGTTGAGGCCAGTTCATTGAGCAAGGTGTAGATCTTGTCTAATACCTATTTGGTTTATTGAACGGTATCTGTGCTAATTTCAAACTCTGGTTTTATGCATCACCCCACCTCTCCTTTCCCCTTAAGCTGACATAAGTGTGTTTTCTAAATGTGAGACACTGTTCTGTTCTGTAATTCATTTCTTGTGCAGCCATATTTACCCTCCCTCTATAAGTGATATCTTATGATATGTTTCTTTTTCTGTTTGACTTATTTCAAGTAGTATTATCGGACCTAAATCCACTCTTTATCCTTCTACTAGCCTTATTACATTGATTTCATGGTGAAGAGATATTCCATTGTACATAAGTACCACATCTTCTTTATCCATTGTTCTCTTTCCTGGGATATTTAAGGTGTACTGAAGTTGAGGTTCTTGTAAACAGAGTAGCCCTAAACTGTGGTGTGCTTGTGTCTTGTTGATTTTTAGACTTCCCTAGATATACTCCCATGATTGGAAGAGTCCTATGCTCTGTAGCTCTGTTTTTTAGATGATTTAGGAACCACCATACACTTCTCCAGAGTGGCTCTCGGCAGTTCACACACTGCCCATCAGCGTATAAAGGCTCCCTGTTCTCCATGGCCTGTCCTGCATTTCTGGTTTTTACAATTTTTTAGTATGGCCCTTTTGACCGGTGGGAAGTGAGACTTCTTTGTTGTGCACATTTGCATTGTTTGCTTGCTTCGTTGCCCATAAAGTGCGTATGCGTTTTTTCCTGGATATAATCAGGAAAAAACGCATACGCCCTTTTGGGCCAACTGCATCATTGTCGAAATTCTGCCGCTTTTCATGTGCGTTAAAGACGAGTCCAATCTATCTCTTGAAATCTGTTTCTTGCAATTCTGTCTTGCATTCAGATCCTCTTCTTTGCCTTACCTCAACATATTTTTGGACGTTAGTTTTCATTTATAACTCTGCAGGTTTGTGAATTGCAGTGACCCTGAGCTCCATTTTTTAAGTTGCTCTTTTGTGAGCTGGCCTCAAACCCGCAGGATTGCTTCAGGCCCTATTTTGGCTCCGGCGAGGCAGGCTGAGCCTTTCTTTAATTCTTATTCTTAATGGGAAATTAGAGTGATATGTGCCCGTCCAAACCCCTACAACTATTCTCTCATTGGTTCCCCCTCTTCCCGTTCATCCTCCTCACAATTTGCAAAATGTGTGAAACAGAAGTTTAAATGTGCTGATTCTCCAAGTGGGGAGATTCTAAGTAACGTGGCTGGAATGGTGAACAGGAGCACCAGGAGAGGATAAATGAGGTGCATTTTAGACACATCTCCCGATCACATGGTGTACAGTCCTCTGGGTTTTCCATGCATGTTTTAGCTGTAGGAAGATCCCTTGAACCTGCAGATTTGGGACCCATTGAATGGGTACCAGGTAGTATTACTTTAAAGGGTGTGCATTTCCTCACCCAACCTCACATTTCTCTTAGCGCAAACAGTTTCCAGCCTTATGTCTCATCCTGCTGTGGGTCTAGATGTGTTCAATCCATGTTGCATCACCGTCCCTGAGGAAAAGTTGTAAGAGGTTTTCTCTGTCTCTCTGTCGTTTATTTTTTTCAATTTATTACTATATTGGTTACAGCTGATTTTCAAAGCTCTGTTTCTTGCTGCTGTACATCCACTTGATTCACGTACAGAGAGTCATCAATAAATTCTTTTTCAGATTCTTACCAGTCGTATATATTCTTTTCCGGTGACTTGAGTGTGCTGAGTGCAGTTCTTTTAGCTACCGTGTAGGCCTTGTTGATTATCAGTTTGGTATTTGGAATGGTATCTTTGCTAATTTCAACCTCCTGGATGATGCCTCACCCCTCCCCACCTTTCCCGTTTAGCAGCCTTATGCGTGTTTTCTACATATTTGACTATGTTTTTGTTTTGTAATTTATTTCATGTGTAGCCATTTTGGATTCCACCTTTAAGTGATATCTTATGATATGTGTCTTTTTCTTTTTGAATTCTGTCACTTAGAATGATCATACGTAACTCCTCCGGAGTTGTTACAACTGGCCATATTTCATTGATTTCCAGGCTGAATAATATTCCACTCTACCTAAGTACCACATCTCTATCCATTTTTTCCCTCCAGAGACATTTAAGTTATATCCTAGTCGAGGATCTTTTAAACAGAGAGGGGGTAAACATTGGGGTGCCTGTGTCCTCTCGATTTTTGTTTTTCCCAAGAGTGCAAGTGCCCTATGCTCTGTAGCTCATTTTTTAGATGCTTTAGTAAACACAATACACTTCTCCAGAATGGCCGTTGGCAATATACATTTCCACTATAAGTCTCACAGGGCTCCCTCTTCTCGTTGCCCTGTCCTGCATTTCTGTTGTTTACGCTTTATGAGGATGGCTCTTCTGACTGATGCGAAGTGATATCTTTTGTAGTATTGACTTCCAGTGCCCCCCTGTTTGGTTGGCTAAAAAAGTGTATGCCCTTTTCTTGAATATATACAGAAAAAAACGCATACACCCTTTTTGGCCAACTGCAATGTTGGCAATGTTCAGCTCCTTTTCTTGTGCTTAATGGCGAGTCCTTTCTACCTCCTCAAATCCCTTTCCTGCCATTCTCCCTTGCTTACAAGTCCTTTTCTCTGACTTTCCTCAAGACATTTTTCAGTGATGGATATTTTCAACTCTGCAGTTTTGTGAATTTTACTGCCCCTGAGTTCCATTGTTCAACTTGTGTTTATGGGAACTGGCCACAAAGCAGTGGGATTTCCTCAAGCCCTATACTGTTTCCATGGGCAACCCTAGCCTTTGGTCAATTCGTCTTCCTGATTGGAAATTAAAGTGACATGTGCCTGTCTGAACACCTAGGACTTGTCTCTCATTGTTCCTCATCCTTCCGCTTCATCCTCTGGACAAATTCCAAACTGTACGCAACAGGATGTTGACAGTGCTGACATCTCCAAGTGGGGAGACTGTTAGTAAAGACGCTGGAGGGGTGAACCCGAGCACCAGGAGATGAGGAGATGAGATGCCTTTTCCAAACTCTTCCCGATCAGACGGTATACCATCCTCTGGGTGTGACAGACATGTTTTAGCAGTAGGAAGAGTCCCATTCATGTAAGGAGAACACCAGAGCTTTTTCAAAATCAGTGTCTCCCCGAAACCCAAACTGGGGAAGTTTTTAAGCTACGGCTACACATATGTTCATTAAGGGCCTTGGGAAGTAGGCAGAGTCCAAACTTTAGATGATTGAAGTCTTCAGGGTCAGAAGCACTCACCACCAGCTTCCCTTAGGCTACACTTTAACTGTCATTGATAGATGATGTCAATAAAAATATCTATTCTTTTTCAGATTATTTCCCCTTATAGGTTATTGCAAAATGTTGAGTGTAGTTCCCTGTGCTATACAGTAGTTCCTTGTTGATGATCTATTTTATACATAGCAGTGTGTATGTGTTAATTCCAAACTGTTAATTTATCCCTCCTCCCACCTTTCCCCTTTGGTAATAATAAATTATAAGATTTTATACTTCTCAGAAATGGGGGAGCTGAAAGAGAGGTATCATTTTCAATGGAAAAGCATTTAAAACAAGATTGAAGGTTTAACCAAGATTATTAGATGTACATCCTTGGAAAGAAATCACTTCGTTTCTCTAATATTGACCTGACAAATAAGACAAACCTTTTCACTGAACTTGCTTATAAAAAGTGATGGAAATATCAAATGGAAGTGTTAGAAACATCTTATTTTACCCGAGCCTTATACACTGTTCTATGTTAACTACAGTTTGGCTCACACATCTGTTCATTGAGGTTACAATAGTCTCAATTTTTGTTACTGATCCTCCAGAGTGGACCCCAACAAGTGTCCCCCTGCCCAGTGTCATTGGGGCCAACAGATCGAGACTGAGTTTTGTTCACAAGCAAAGGAAACTTTATATTTTGATCAGAGAATGGAGAGGTGAGAGCATGCACTACCTCGTGGGCTGTGGGCTGGGCTGTTGTGTAGAGATCCTGTCAGAGTCAGTGGGAGGGAGGGGAGGCGGCAGAGCTCTCGAGGGCCGGGTTGGCTGTAGCTCAGGCTCTATATCGTGGAGTCTGCACTGGACCCCAGGAGCTGAGGTGTCGACCCAGCCATTCTGCACTAGGAAATCTGGTCTGAAGTGCCGGGTGTGGAACCTCTGCATGCGGGACCCTAGGAGCACGTGAAATTAGACAAAGCACAAAGGATAAAAAAGGTTAGACTTGACTTTATTGCCCAGATTCTATTTTTATCTCCCAGGGATTTTTAATGGGCTTTGCTGGGGACAAACCCCTCCTCTGCCTTTTGTCCCGTTCCTCATTCTTGGAGTGCTGAGGGTGCAGACCCTTCTTCTGTAACTGCTGAGTGCTGAGTTGGGAGCCCTCATACCCTGGGGCGAGGGTCAGAGCTTCTCCCCAGCAGCCTCCCAGTGACGTTGATTGTCCCCAGGACCCCTGCCTCCCTGCTCGTCCACCTGAGCACCAGCATTGGAAGTGTTATAGATTCTAATGACCTTTAAGGGTCCAGGAAAGAGATGTGCAGAGACGCTGTGGGGGCCGGTTTCACCCCGCCCCACATTTGTTCGGCCACCTTAGGCTGACCGTTTCTGCCAGCCTAGATGTTCTGACCAGTAGTCTGCGCTTTCTTCAATTAGGCCCCTGAATTAACGTACAAACAGCACCAGGTGTCAGAGCCCTGTCCGCTCAACTCCCAGACAGTCCAGGGTCAGTGGTGATCAAGGACCATTATGGCCACTGAGTCAACAGCCTTTTGAAGTAAACAGGAGTCCAGCCGGTCTTATTGGCCACCATCATCACGATGTCTGTAGGCTTTTCTATGGTGACAGTGTGATATACGGTTCCCCCGCCAAGATTATTAGCTCCCCTCTGGGTGCAGTAAGTCCTGCAAGCAGTAGTCTACTCTTTTGGGACACACTCTTGTTGTTTTATGAGAGAAACTCTAGGTCAAGTGATGTTCACACGAGTCGTCATGGTGCCCTGTTGCCCCCGGTTATCTCTCTGGATGTTGGAGTTGGAGGGCCTCCTCACTCGAGGTCGGTGTGCCCACGGAGCGAACCCTGCAACTTCAGGGCATGGTTGGTGGTTAGGATCACCACGTGGGGTCCTTTTCCCTTAGGAGGGAGGTGGCCTTCTGGGCTGCTGATTTCCAGGATTTAGATACCGCCAGTATCTTGGCCAGATGTGGCAGTGGGCCAAGCCCCTTGGTGACCGTAGTTTATCCTACCTGGATGGCATTCTTGCATTGTTCCATTTCAAGTGGTCCCAGTTTTTGCACGAATTCTCCAATGGCGATTCACCTTTCACCGGGAATGTAAAGGTCAAAGGGTTTAGCTAAATTAGGGAGTTCCAGGGCAAGGGTCTGAATTGACTGCTCTTTCCATTCTTGAAAGGCCACTTCTGGATTCTATTCAAAAGGATCATCATCTTTTCCTTTCAGTGTTTCATATAGAGGCCCAGCTAGTAGACTGTAGTTAGGGATCCAGAAGCAGCAAACCCTGGCCTCCCCAGGAACCCCTAAGCTGTCTTCTAGTTTTAGAAAGGGGTAAGGCTGAAAATGGTTTCTTCCCTTTCCTGGGATGGGCTTCTCTGACCTTCTGTGAGAATGAAGCCCAGGCAGGTCACCGCAGTCTGTGATATTTGAGCTTTTTCTTGGACAACTTCTATCCTTTATTGGCTTGGTAGTTCAGAGGCCTCCTTAGTAGGGCTGGCGATCAGAATGTCGTCTGCATATTGAAGGAGTGTTTCCTTTTCCAGAGGTAGAACTTTTAGGTCTTTAGCTAAGCTTTCCCCAAAGATGGTGTGGGAATTTTTGCACCCTTGGGGCCAGACGGCCCGGAAGTATTGTTTTAGTTGTATGTTGAGTCCTGCCACTCACAAGCCAAAATTTCTTGTGACTCTGGGACTAATGGAATACAAAAGAAGGCATCATTGAAGACTAATACAGAATACCATGTCCTGGTGGTTGGTAGAATGACCAGCAGGGTGTAGGAATTAGGAGCAACTGGAGGTATATCCTCGGTGGCTTCACTGACTGTCCTGACATCCTTTACCAGGTCCCCAGCAGCCCATGGGGCTCTCGTGGTCAGACCAATCCCAGAATATGGAGCTCACCTGGGCAGGTACCCCACCCCCACCCCAGCCCACGGGGCTCTCGTGGTCAGGCCCCTCCCAGGATACAGAGCTACCCTTGCAGGTACCGTGGCAGGGCTGGGCACACAGGAACCGTGCACATAGCCCTCATTGCAGAGCACCCCCAGCTCACCTGTCGCTCAGAGCTGACACAGAGCACCTCAGAGCAGGACTTGAACTAACAAACAGCAGCTGCGACAGGTCTGTGACCCTGGGCATCACTCCGTGAGGCCTCCCTCCACCTGGTCTTCCAGAGACTTCCACTGCACCCGGGGCACCAGGCCTGTGTCTCCAACCACCACCCACCCCTCCTCTCCCTGACTCCTGGGTTCCTCTCATTAGGAGAGGGTTTTCTTGAAGTTGTCTCCCACTCATGGGCCAGATAAAATGATTAGAAAACAAGCCAAAGCTGCAGCCCCTTGTCTATCCTGACTCTCAGGAGCCCACACCTGTTCCTTGGACCTGGCCGGTTCAGCAAGTTCCATTTTCTGCAACTGTGAGCCCCTGAGGGGTGATGATTGGCTGACCTGGGCAGCCTTACCGTGCCGGCCAGCCCTCCCCAGGTGTGCCTGGGTTGAGATCAATATAAATACCACTCCAGGCAGCAAGAGCCCCTGCAGCCGTGCCTGACGCCATTTTCTCTGCCCTGTCAGCAGTCTCGGGGCTGGGCTGGTGGGAGGGAGTGAGAGGCCACGGCTTTGTGGGTGGCCCAGTGTGAGTGGGGCTCTGCTGGACTTTCTGCAGCAGTTGCCAGGCTGCCACCTGCTAAAGAAGAGGATGTGTCACCTATACCTGCTGCTGGAATTTCTCCCTGGGCAGAGGTGAGGAAGGAAAAAAGCAGTGGGGGCAGGGACAGGACGGGTATCTCAGGCAGGGAAATGGAAATCTTCCAGAAGAGCACCCAGGGCCAGGACCATCCTGGCTGGCCTGCAGGCACCAAGTCGGCCGGCATGCTGTCACTCGTGTGGCTCTATGGCCCTTCCTCTAGGCTTTCAAGTCCTTGTATATATTCAGGTGTTTTACCTGGGACGGGTGGGAATAGTTCAGCAGCAACTGGCCTGGGGCTCAGCTCACGTTTACTCACAGATGCCTCGGCACGGTGCCCCAGCTTTGCAATGAGGACGCTTGTTGCGTGGGGGCTGCTGGCTGAATGGGAGACGATTCCCCACCACTGACCAACTTCAGAATTGTTTACAACTGGAGCAAGTGCCCTGATACGGTTTTCCTCTGTGGAACTGGTGGGTTCTGTGTTTTTTTTCTCTTTTTCGTTTTTGGTTCAAGGTAGATTTTATTCCTCTTTTTCGTATTTACAGATATAAGCATGGAAATAATTTATTCATATGAATACATGTATGTGCAGGGAATAATTGTTTTTTCTGTTTTATTTTTTAAATTTTATTTCTTTTTAATTTTGAATTTTATTTTATATTTTTATACAGCAGGTTCTTATTGGTTATCTATTTTATACATATAAATGTATACATGCCAATCCCAGTCTCTCAACTCCTCCCACCACCACCCCCCCAACAGCTTTCCCCCCTTGTTGTCCATACGTTTGTTGTCTACATCTGTTGCTCTATTTATGCCTTGCAAAATGGTTAATCTGTACAGTTTTTCTAGGTTCCACATATATGCATGAATATACAAGATTTGTTTTTCTCCTTCTGACTTACTTCACTCTGTATGACAGTCTCTAGATCCATCGACGTCTCTACAAATGACCCAATTTCATTCCTTTTCATGGCTTAGTAATATTCCATTTTATATATGTACCACAGCTTTATGCATTCGTCTGTCTGTGGGCATTTAGGTTGCTTCCATTACCTCGATATTGTAAATAGTGATGCAATGAACATTGCGGTGAATGACTCTTTTTGATTTATGGTTTTGTCTGGGTATATGTCCAGTACTGGGATTGCTGTATCATATGGTAGTTCTATTGTTAGTTTCTTAAGAAATTCCATATTGTTCTCCATAATGACTGTATCAATTTATATTCCCAACAATAGTGGAAGAGGGTTCCTTTTCTCCACACCCTTTCCAGCATTTTCTGTTTGTAGATTTTATATAATGCCTATTCTACCAGGTGTGAGGTGATACCTCATTGTTGAATCCATTTCGTTGAGCAAGGGGTAGGTCTTGTCTATTACATATTTGGCTTATGGAACGCTATCTGTGCTAATTTCAAACTCTGCTTTTATGCAGTACCCCAACTCACCTTCCCCCTTAAGCAGGCATATGTTGGTTTTCTAAACTTGAGACCCTGTTCTGTTCTGTAACTCAGTTCATGTGTAGCCAAGTTCACATTCCGTGTATTAGTAATATCTTAAGATGTTTCTTTTTCTGTGTGTCTTATTTCAGTTAGAATCACCATACCTGAATCCACTCATTGTGCTGCTAAGGGCCTGATGACATAGATTTCATTGCTGAGTGATATTGCTTTGTAAGTAAATACCACAAGTTCTTTATCCATTTTTCACTTTCTGCGATGTTGAACTTGTACTGTAAACGAGGTTCTTGTAAACAGAGCCATTCCAAACTTTGGGGTGGCTGTGTCTTTTTGATTTTAATTTCCCTAAGTTATAGGACCATAAGTGGAAGTACCCTAGGCTCTGTTGCTTTGTTTTTGAGATGTTTCAGGAAACACCATACACTTCTCCCGAGTGTCTGTCGGCAATTTACATCCCGCCCATCAGCATAACAAGGCTCCCAGTTCTCCATGGCCTGTCCTGCCTTTCTGCATTTTACACTTTTTTCAGATGGCCCTTTTGACCAGGGGGAAGTGAGACTTCATTGTAGTGCAGATTTCCTTTGCAAGCTTGCTTGGTTGGCCAAAAAGGGCATATGCGTTTTTTCCTGAATATGTTCAGGAAAAAACGCATATGCCCTTTTTGGCCAAGTGCATCATTGTGGACGTTCTGCCTCTTTTCCTATGCTTTCAATGCAATTCCAGTCTACCTCCTGAAATCAGATTCCTGCAATTCTGCCCCGCTTTAAAGTCCTCTTGGCAGCCTTACTTCAGTCTATTTTTGGACGATAGCTGTCATTTATAACTCTGCAGGTTTGTGAATTACAGTGCCCCTGAGCTCCTTTCTTCAACTCACTTTCTTGTGAGCTGGCCGCAACACCGCAGGATGGCTTCAGGCCCTAATCTGGTTCCGGCGCGGCACGCTGAGCCTTTGGTTAATTCCTCTTCCTGGTGGGAAATGAGAGTTAAATTTGCCCGTCCAGACACCTCCAGCTAGTCTCTCATTGGTTCTCGCTATTCCTGTTCATCTTCCGCAGAAATTGCAAACTGGGCCAAACAGGAGGTTAAAGGGACTGACTCTCCAAGTCGGGAGAGTGTTAGTAAAGCATCTGGAATGTTGCACCCGAGTACCAGGGTATGAAAACTGAGACATATTTGAACACATCTCCCGATCACATGGTTGATCATACTCTAGGTTCCACATGCATGTTTTAGCTGAAGGAAGAATACCTTAAACCTGGGTAGTTGAAACCCGTGAAATGGGTACCATGCAATATGACTTCAAAGGGTCTTCATTTGCTCACCGAACCTCTCCAATCCTATCACTGCTGCGTTTATGCCCCTGTACACATGCTTGATTCTCTTTTGGAGACATAGCAATCCATAGGTTTTAAGATACTTACTAGTCAGGTACATTCTTAGGCGTTTAATATGGGGTGTTGAGTCCATTTTGTTGAGCAAGGAGTAGCTCTTGTCTATTCCATATTTGGCTTAAGGAAATTTATCTGTGCTCATTTCAATCTCTGGTTTTATGCAGCACCCCAACTCACCTTTACCCTTAAGCAAGCATAGGTTGGTTTTCTAAATTTGAGACCCTGTTCTGTTTTGGAATTCAGTTCCTGTGTAGCCAAGTTTACATTCCATGTATTAGTGATATCTTATGATGTTCCTTTTTCTGTGTGACTTATTTCAGTTAGAATCATCGTACCTGAATCCACTCATTGTGCTGCTAAGGGCCTGATGACATAGATTTCATTGCTGAGTGATACTGCATTGTACGTAAGTACCACATGTTCTTTATCCATTTTTCACTTTCTGTGATATTGAACTTGTACGGTAAACGAGGTTCTTGTAAACAGAGGCGTCCCAAACTTTGAGGTGGCTGTTTCTTTTTGATTTTAATTTCCCTAAGCTATAGGACCATAAGTGGAAGTGCCCTAGGCTCTGTTGCTTTGTTTTTTAGATGTTTCAGGAAACACCATACACTTCTCCAGAGTGTCTGTTGGCAATTTACATCCCGCCCATCAGCATAACAAGGCTCCCAGTTCTCCATGGCCTGTCCTGCCTTTCTGGATTTTACACTTTTTTCAGATGGCCCTTTTGACCCGGTGGAAGTGAGACTTCATTGTAGTGCAGATTTCCTTTGCAAGCTTGCTTGGTTGGCCAAAATGGACATATGCGTTTTTTCCTGAATATATTCAGGAAAAAACGCATACGCCCTTTTTGGCCAAGTGCATCATTGTGGACATTCTGCCTCTTTTCCAATGCTTTCAATGCAATTCCAGTCTACCTCCTGAAATCGGTTTCCTGCAATTCTGTCCCGCTTTCAAGTCCTCTTGGCAGCCTTACTTCAGTATATTGTTGGACGATAGCTGTCATTTATAACTCTGCAGGTTTGTGAATTACAGTGCCCCTGAGCTCCTTTCTTCAACTCGCTTTCTTGTGACCTGGCCGCAACACCGCAGGATGGCTTCAGGCCCTAATTTGGTTCTGGCATGGCACGCTGAGCCTTTTGTTAATTCCTCTTCCTGGTAGGAAATGAGAGTTAAATTTCCCCGTCCAGACACCTCTAGCTAGTCTCTCATTGGTTCTCGCTATTCCTGTTCATCTTCCACAGAAATTGCAAACAGGGCCAAACAGGAGGTTAAAGGGACTGACTCTCCAAGTTGGGAGAGTGTTAGTAAAGCGTCTGGAATGTTGCACCCGAGTACCAGGGTACGAAAACTGAGACATATTTGAACACGTCGACCGATCACATGGTTGATCATACTCTAGGTTCCACATGCATGTTTTAGCTGAAGGAAGAATACCTTAAAACTGGGTAGTTGAAACCTGTGGAATGGGTACCATGCAATATGACTTCAAAGGGTCTTCATTTGCTCACCAAATCTCTCCAATCCTATCACTGCTGCGTTTTTGCCCCTGTACACATGCTTAATTCTCTTTCGGAGACATAGCAATCCATAGGTTTTAAGATACTTACTAGTCAGGTACATTCTTAGGCATTCAATATGGGGTGTTGAGTCCTTTTCGTTGAGCAAGGAGTAGCTCTTGTCTATTCCATATTTGGCTTAAGGAACTTTATCTGTGCTCATTTCAATCTCTGGTTTTATGCAGCACCCCAACTCACCTTTCTCCTTAAGCAAGCATCAGTTGGTTTTCTAAATTTGAGACCCTGTTCTGTTCTGTAATTCAGTTCCTGTGTAGTCAAGTTTACATTCCGTGTATTACTGATATCTTATGATGTTTCTTTTTCTGTGTGACATATTTCAGTTAGAATCATCATACCTGAATCCACTCATTGTGCTGCTAAGGGCCTGATGACATAGATTTCATTGCTGAGTGATATTGCTTTGTAAATAAATACCACAACTTCTTTATCCATTTTTCACTTTCTGCGATGTTGAACTTGTACTGTAAACGAGGTTCTTGTAAACAGAGCCATTCCAAACTTTGGGGTGGCTGTGTCTTTTTGATTTTAATTTCCCTAAGTTATAGGACCATAAGTGGAAGTGCCCTAGGCTCTGTTGCTTTGTTTTTTAGATGTTTCAGGAAACACCATACACTTCTCCCAAGTGTCTGTTGGCAATTTACATCCCGCCCATCAGCATAACAAGGCTCCCAGTTCTCCATGGCCTGTCCTGCCTTTCTGAATTTTACACTTTTTTCAGATGGCCCTTTTGACCGGGGGGATGTGAGACTTCATTGTAGTGGAGATTTCCTTTGCAAGCTTGCTTGGTTGGCCAAAAAGGGCGTATGCGTTTTTTCCTGAATATATTCAGGAAAAAACGCATACGCCCTTTTTGGCCAAGTGCATCATTGTGGACGTTCTGCCTCTTTTCCTATGCTTTCAATGCAATTCCAGTCTACCTCCTGAAATCGGTTTCCTGCAATTCTGCCCCGCTTTCAAGTCCTCTTGGCAGCCTTACTTCAGTCTATTTTTGGACGATAGCTGTCATTTATAACTCTGCAGGTTTGTGAATTACAGTGCCCCTGAGCTCCTTTCTTCAACTCGCTTTCTTTTGAGCTGGCCGCAACACCGCAGGATGGCTTCAGGCCCTAATCTGGTTCCGGCCCGGCACGCTGAGCCTTTGGTTAATTCCTCTTCCTGGTGGGAAATGAGAGTTAAATTTGCCCGTCCAGACACCTCCAGCTAGTCTCTCATTGGTTCTCGCTATTCCTGTTCATCTTCCGCAGAAATTGCAAACTGGGCCAAACAGGAGGTTAAAGGGACAGACTCTCCAAGTGGGGAGAGTGTTAGTAAAGCGTCTGGAATGTTGCACCCGAGTACCAGGGGAGGAAAACTGAGACATATTTGAACACGTCTCCCGTTCACACGGTTGATCATACTCTGGGTTCCACATGCATGTTTTAGCTGAAGGAAGAATACCTTAAACCTGGAGAGTTGAGACCCGTGGAATGGGTACCATGCAATATGACTTCAAAGGGTCTTCATTTGCTCACCGAACCTCTGCAATCCTATCACTGCTGCGTTTATGCCCCTGTACACACGCTTGATTCTCTTTCAGAGACATAGCAATCCATAGGTTTTAAGATACTTACTAGTCAGGTACATTCTTAGGCGTTTAATATGCGGTGTTGAGTCCATTTCGTTGAGCAAGGAGTAGCTCTTGTCTATTCCATATTTGGCTTAAGGAACTTTATCTGTGCTCATTTCAATCTCTGGTTTTATGCAGCACCCCAACTCACCTTTCCCCTTAAGCAAGCATAAGTTGGTTTTCTAAATTTGAGACCCTGTTCTGTTCTGTAATTCAGTTCCTGTGTAGCCAAGTTTACATTCCGTGTAATACTGATATCTTATGATGTTTCTTTTTCTGTGTGACTTATTTCAGTTAGAATCATCATACCTGAATCCACTCATTGTGCTACTAAGGGCCTGATGACACAGATTTCATCGCTGAGTGATATTGCTTTGTAAGTAAATACCACAACTTTTTTATCCATTTCTCACTTTATGCGATGTTGAACTTGTACTGTAAACGAGGTTCTTGTAAACAGAGCCGTTCCAAACTTTGGGGTGGCTGTGTCTTTTTGATTTTAAATTCCCTAAGCTATAGGACCATAAGTGGAAGTGCCCTAGGCTCTGTTGCTTTGTTTTTTAGATGTTTCAGGAAACACCATACACTTCTCCCGAGTGGTTGTTGGCAATTTACATCCCGCCCTTCAGCATAACAAGGCTCCCAGTTCTCCATGGCCTGTCCTGCCTTTCTGGATTTTACACTTTTTTCAGATGGCCCTTTTGACCGGGGGGAAGTGAGACTTCATTGTAGTGCAGATTTCCTTTGCAAGCTTGCTTGGTTGGCCAAAAAGGGCGTATGCGTTTTTTCCTGAATATATTCAGGAAAAAACGCATACGCCCTTTTTGGCCAAGTGCATCATTGTGGACGTTCTGCCTCTTTTCCTATGCTTTCAATGCAATTCCAGTCTACCTTCTGAAATCGGTTTCCTGCAATTCTGCCCCGCTTTCAAGTCCTCTTGGCAGCCTTACTTCAGTCTATTTTTGGACGATAGCTGTCATTTATAACTCTGCAGGTTTGTGAATTACAGTGCCCCTGAGCTCCTTTCTTCAACTCGCTTTCTTGTGAGCTGGCCGCAACACCGCAGGATGGCTTCAGGCCCTAATCTGGTTCCGGCCCGGCATGCTGAGCCTTTGGTTAATTCCTCTTCCTGGTGGGAAATGAGAGTTGAATTTGCCCGTCCAGACACCTCCAGCTAGCCTCTCATTGGTTCTCGCTATTCCTGTTCATCTTCCGCAGAAATTGCAAACTGGGCCAAACAGGAGGTTAAAGGGACTGACTCTCCAAGTCGGGAGAGTGTTAGTAAAGCGTCTGGAATGTTGCACCCGAGTACCAGGGGAGGAAAACTGAGACATATTGGAACACGTCTCCCGTTCACATGGTTGATCATACTCTGGGTTCCACATGCATGTTTTAGCTGAAGGAAGAATACCTTAAACCTGGAGAGTTGAGACCCGTGTAATGGGTACCATGCAATATGACTTCAAAGGGTCTTCATTTGCTCACCGAACCTCTCCAATCCTATCACTGCTGCGTTTATGCCCCTGTACACACGCTTGATTCTCTTTTGGAGACATAGCAATCCATAGGTTTTAAGATACTTACTAGTCAGGTACATTCTTAGGCGTTTAATATGGGGTTTTGAGTCCATTTCGTTGAGCAAGGAGTAGCTCTTGTCTATTCCATATTTGGCTTAAGGAACTTTATCTGTGCTCATTTCAATCTCTGGTTTTATGCAGCACCCCAACTCACCTTTCCCCTTAAGGAAGCATAAGTTGGTTTTCTAAATTTGAGACCCTGTTCTGTTTTGGAATGCAGTTCCTGTGTAGCCAAGTTTACATTCCGTGTATTAGTGATATCTTATGATGTTTCTTTTTCTGTGTGACTTATTTCAGTTAGAATCATCATACCTGAATCCACTCATTGTGCTGCTAAGGGCCTGATGACACAGATTTCATTGCTGAGTGATATTGCTTTGTAAGTAAATACCACAACTTCTTTATCCATTTTTCACTTTCTGCAATGTTGAACTTGTACTGTAAACGAGGTTCTTGTAAACAGAGCCGTTCCAAACTTTGGGGTGGCTGTGTCTTTTTCATTTTAATTTCCCTAAGCTATAGGACCATAAGTGGAAGTGCCCTAGGTTCTGTTGCTTTGTTTTTTAGTTGTTTCAGGAAACACCATACACTTCTCCCAAGTGGTTCTTGGCAATTTACATACCGCCCATCAGCATAACAAGGCTCCCAGTTCTCCATGGCCTGTCCTGCCTTTCTGGATTTTACACTTTTTTCAGATGGCCCTTTTGACCGGGGGGGGGGGGGGAAGTGAGACTTCATTGTAGTGCAGATTTCCTTTGCAAGCTTGCTTGGTTGGCCAAAAAGGGCGTATGCGTTTTTTCCTGAATATATTCAGGAAAAAACGCATACGCCCTTTTTGGCCAAGTGCATCATTGTGGACGTTCTGTCTCTTTTCCTATGCTTTCAATGCAATTCCAGTCTACCTCCTGAAATCGGTTTCCTGCAATTCTGCCCCGCTTTCAAGTCCTCTTGGCAGCCTTACTTCAGTCTATTTTTGGACGATAGCTGTCATTTATAACTCTGCAGGTTTGTGAATTACAGTGCCCCTGAGCTCCTTTCTTCAACTCGCTTTCTTGTGACCTGGACGCAACACTGCAGGATGGCTTCAGGCCCTAATCTGGTTCCGGCCCGGCATGCTGAGCCTTTGGTTAATTCCTCTTCCTGGTGGGAAATGAGAGTTAAATTTGCCCGTCCAGACACCTCCAGCTAGCCTCTCATTGGTTCTCGCTATTCCTGTTCATCTTCCGCAGAAATTGCAAACTGGGCCAAACAGGAGGTTAAAGGGACTGACTCTCCAAGTCGGGAGAGTGTTAGTAAAGCATCTGGAATGTTGCAGCCGAGTACCAGGGGAGGAAAACTGAGACATATTTGAACACATCTCCCGTTCACATGGTTGATCATACTCTGGGTTCCACATGCATGTTTTAGCTGAAGGAAGAATACCTTAAACCTGGAGAGTTGAGACCCGTGTAATGGGTACCATGCAATATGACTTCAAAGGGTCTTCATTTGCTCACCAAACCTCTCCAATCCTATCACTGCTGCGTTTATGCCCCTGTACACACGCTTGATTCTCTTTTGGAGACATAGCAATCCATAGGTTTTAAGATACTTACTAGTCAGATGCATTCTTAGGCGTTTAATATGGGGTTTTGAGTCCATTTCGTTGAGCAAGGAGTAGCTCTTGTCTATTCCATATTTGGCTTAAGGAACTTTATCTGTGCTCATTTCAATCTCTGGTTTTATGCAGCACCCCAACTCACCTTTCCCCTTAAGCAAGCATAAGTTGGTTTTCTAAATTTGAGACCCTGTTCTGTTTTGGAATGCAGTTCCTGTGTAGCCAAGTTTACATTCCGTGTATTAGTGATATCTTATGATGTTTCTTTTTCTGTGTGACTTATTTCAGTTAGAATAATCGTACCTGAATCCACTCATTATGCTGCTACGGACCTGATGACATAGATTTCATTGCTGAGTGATACTGCATTGTACGTAAGTACCACAAGTTCTTTATCCATTTTTCACTTTCTGTGATATTGAACTTGTACGGTAAACGAGGTTCTTGTAAACGGAGGCGTCCCAAACTTTGGGGTGGCTGTGTCTTTTTCATTTTAATTTCCCTAAGCTATAGGACCATAAGTGGAAGTGCCCTAGGTTCTGTTGCTTTGTTTTTTAGATGTTTCAGGAAACACCATACACTTCTCCCGAGTGGTTGTTGGCAATTTACATCCCGCCCATCAGCATAACAAGGCTCCCAGTTCTCCATGGCCTGTCCTGCCTTTCTGGATTTTACACTTTTTTCAGATGGCCCTTTTGACCGGGAGGAAGTGAGACTTCATTGTAGTGCAGATTTCCTTTGCAAGCTTGCTTGGTTGGCCAAAAAGGGCGTATGCGTTTTTTCCTGAATATATTCAGGAAAAAACGCATACGCCCTTTTTGGCCAAGTGCATCATTGTGGACGTTCTGCCTCTTTTCCTATGCTTTCAATGCAATTCCAGTCTACCTCCTGAAATCGGTTTCCTGCAATTCTGCCCCGCTTTCAAGTCCTCTTGGCAGCCTTACTTCAGTATATTTTTGGACGATAGCTGTCATTTATAACTCTGCAGGTTTGTGAATTACAGTGCCCCTGAGCTCCTTTCTTCAACTCGCTTTCTTTTGAGCTGGCCGCAACACCGCAGGATGGCTTCAGGCCCTAATCTGGTTCCGGCCCGGCACGCTGAGCCTTTGGTTAATTCCTCTTCCTGGTGGGAAATGAGAGTTAAATTTGCCCGTCCAGACACCTCCAGCTAGTCTCTCATTGGTTCTCGCTATTCCTGTTCATCTTCCGCAGAAATTGCAAACTGGGCCAAACAGGAGGTTAAAGGGACAGACTCTCCAAGTGGGGAGAGTGTTAGTAAAGCGTCTGGAATGTTGCACCCGAGTACCAGGGGAGGAAAACTGAGACATATTTGAACACGTCTCCCGTTCACACGGTTGATCATACTCTGGGTTCCACATGCATGTTTTAGCTGAAGGAAGAATACCTTAAACCTGGAGAGTTGAGACCCGTGGAATGGGTACCATGCAATATGACTTCAAAGGGTCTTCATTTGCTCACCGAACCTCTGCAATCCTATCACTGCTGCGTTTATGCCCCTGTACACACGCTTGATTCTCTTTCAGAGACATAGCAATCCATAGGTTTTAAGATACTTACTAGTCAGGTACATTCTTAGGCGTTTAATATGCGGTGTTGAGTCCATTTCGTTGAGCAAGGAGTAGCTCTTGTCTATTCCATATTTGGCTTAAGGAACTTTATCTGTGCTCATTTCAATCTCTGGTTTTATGCAGCACCCCAACTCACCTTTCCCCTTAAGCAAGCATAAGTTGGTTTTCTAAATTTGAGACCCTGTTCTGTTCTGTAATTCAGTTCCTGTGTAGCCAAGTTTACATTCCGTGTAATACTGATATCTTATGATGTTTCTTTTTCTGTGTGACTTATTTCAGTTAGAATCATCATACCTGAATCCACTCATTGTGCTACTAAGGGCCTGATGACACAGATTTCATCGCTGAGTGATATTGCTTTGTAAGTAAATACCACAACTTTTTTATCCATTTCTCACTTTATGCGATGTTGAACTTGTACTGTAAACGAGGTTCTTGTAAACAGAGCCGTTCCAAACTTTGGGGTGGCTGTGTCTTTTTGATTTTAAATTCCCTAAGCTATAGGACCATAAGTGGAAGTGCCCTAGGCTCTGTTGCTTTGTTTTTTAGATGTTTCAGGAAACACCATACACTTCTCCCGAGTGGTTGTTGGCAATTTACATCCCGCCCTTCAGCATAACAAGGCTCCCAGTTCTCCATGGCCTGTCCTGCCTTTCTGGATTTTACACTTTTTTCAGATGGCCCTTTTGACCGGGGGGAAGTGAGACTTCATTGTAGTGCAGATTTCCTTTGCAAGCTTGCTTGGTTGGCCAAAAAGGGCGTATGCGTTTTTTCCTGAATATATTCAGGAAAAAACGCATACGCCCTTTTTGGCCAAGTGCATCATTGTGGACGTTCTGCCTCTTTTCCTATGCTTTCAATGCAATTCCAGTCTACCTTCTGAAATCGGTTTCCTGCAATTCTGCCCCGCTTTCAAGTCCTCTTGGCAGCCTTACTTCAGTCTATTTTTGGACGATAGCTGTCATTTATAACTCTGCAGGTTTGTGAATTACAGTGCCCCTGAGCTCCTTTCTTCAACTCGCTTTCTTGTGAGCTGGCCGCAACACCGCAGGATGGCTTCAGGCCCTAATCTGGTTCCGGCCCGGCATGCTGAGCCTTTGGTTAATTCCTCTTCCTGGTGGGAAATGAGAGTTGAATTTGCCCGTCCAGACACCTCCAGCTAGCCTCTCATTGGTTCTCGCTATTCCTGTTCATCTTCCGCAGAAATTGCAAACTGGGCCAAACAGGAGGTTAAAGGGACTGACTCTCCAAGTCGGGAGAGTGTTAGTAAAGCGTCTGGAATGTTGCACCCGAGTACCAGGGGAGGAAAACTGAGACATATTGGAACACGTCTCCCGTTCACATGGTTGATCATACTCTGGGTTCCACATGCATGTTTTAGCTGAAGGAAGAATACCTTAAACCTGGAGAGTTGAGACCCGTGTAATGGGTACCATGCAATATGACTTCAAAGGGTCTTCATTTGCTCACCGAACCTCTCCAATCCTATCACTGCTGCGTTTATGCCCCTGTACACACGCTTGATTCTCTTTTGGAGACATAGCAATCCATAGGTTTTAAGATACTTACTAGTCAGGTACATTCTTAGGCGTTTAATATGGGGTTTTGAGTCCATTTCGTTGAGCAAGGAGTAGCTCTTGTCTATTCCATATTTGGCTTAAGGAACTTTATCTGTGCTCATTTCAATCTCTGGTTTTATGCAGCACCCCAACTCACCTTTCCCCTTAAGGAAGCATAAGTTGGTTTTCTAAATTTGAGACCCTGTTCTGTTTTGGAATGCAGTTCCTGTGTAGCCAAGTTTACATTCCGTGTATTAGTGATATCTTATGATGTTTCTTTTTCTGTGTGACTTATTTCAGTTAGAATCATCATACCTGAATCCACTCATTGTGCTGCTAAGGGCCTGATGACACAGATTTCATTGCTGAGTGATATTGCTTTGTAAGTAAATACCACAACTTCTTTATCCATTTTTCACTTTCTGCAATGTTGAACTTGTACTGTAAACGAGGTTCTTGTAAACAGAGCCGTTCCAAACTTTGGGGTGGCTGTGTCTTTTTCATTTTAATTTCCCTAAGCTATAGGACCATAAGTGGAAGTGCCCTAGGTTCTGTTGCTTTGTTTTTTAGTTGTTTCAGGAAACACCATACACTTCTCCCAAGTGGTTCTTGGCAATTTACATACCGCCCGTCAGCATAACAAGGCTCCCAGTTCTCCATGGCCTGTCCTGCCTTTCTGGATTTTACACTTTTTTCAGATGGCCCTTTTGACCGGGGGGGGGGGGGGGGGGAAGTGAGACTTCATTGTAGTGCAGATTTCCTTTGCAAGCTTGCTTGGTTGGCCAAAAAGGGCGTATGCGTTTTTTCCTGAATATATTCAGGAAAAAACGCATACGCCCTTTTTGGCCAAGTGCATCATTGTGGACGTTCTGTCTCTTTTCCTATGCTTTCAATGCAATTCCAGTCTACCTCCTGAAATCGGTTTCCTGCAATTCTGCCCCGCTTTCAAGTCCTCTTGGCAGCCTTACTTCAGTCTATTTTTGGACGATAGCTGTCATTTATAACTCTGCAGGTTTGTGAATTACAGTGCCCCTGAGCTCCTTTCTTCAACTCGCTTTCTTGTGACCTGGACGCAACACTGCAGGATGGCTTCAGGCCCTAATCTGGTTCCGGCCCGGCATGCTGAGCCTTTGGTTAATTCCTCTTCCTGGTGGGAAATGAGAGTTAAATTTGCCCGTCCAGACACCTCCAGCTAGCCTCTCATTGGTTCTCGCTATTCCTGTTCATCTTCCGCAGAAATTGCAAACTGGGCCAAACAGGAGGTTAAAGGGACTGACTCTCCAAGTCGGGAGAGTGTTAGTAAAGCATCTGGAATGTTGCAGCCGAGTACCAGGGGAGGAAAACTGAGACATATTTGAACACATCTCCCGTTCACATGGTTGATCATACTCTGGGTTCCACATGCATGTTTTAGCTGAAGGAAGAATACCTTAAACCTGGAGAGTTGAGACCCGTGTAATGGGTACCATGCAATATGACTTCAAAGGGTCTTCATTTGCTCACCAAACCTCTCCAATCCTATCACTGCTGCGTTTATGCCCCTGTACACACGCTTGATTCTCTTTTGGAGACATAGCAATCCATAGGTTTTAAGATACTTACTAGTCAGATGCATTCTTAGGCGTTTAATATGGGGTTTTGAGTCCATTTCGTTGAGCAAGGAGTAGCTCTTGTCTATTCCATATTTGGCTTAAGGAACTTTATCTGTGCTCATTTCAATCTCTGGTTTTATGCAGCACCCCAACTCACCTTTCCCCTTAAGCAAGCATAAGTTGGTTTTCTAAATTTGAGACCCTGTTCTGTTTTGGAATGCAGTTCCTGTGTAGCCAAGTTTACATTCCGTGTATTAGTGATATCTTATGATGTTTCTTTTTCTGTGTGACTTATTTCAGTTAGAATAATCGTACCTGAATCCACTCATTATGCTGCTACGGACCTGATGACATAGATTTCATTGCTGAGTGATACTGCATTGTACGTAAGTACCACAAGTTCTTTATCCATTTTTCACTTTCTGTGATATTGAACTTGTACGGTAAACGAGGTTCTTGTAAACGGAGGCGTCCCAAACTTTGGGGTGGCTGTGTCTTTTTCATTTTAATTTCCCTAAGCTATAGGACCATAAGTGGAAGTGCCCTAGGTTCTGTTGCTTTGTTTTTTAGATGTTTCAGGAAACACCATACACTTCTCCCGAGTGGTTGTTGGCAATTTACATCCCGCCCATCAGCATAACAAGGCTCCCAGTTCTCCATGGCCTGTCCTGCCTTTCTGGATTTTACACTTTTTTCAGATGGCCCTTTTGACCGGGAGGAAGTGAGACTTCATTGTAGTGCAGATTTCCTTTGCAAGCTTGCTTGGTTGGCCAAAAAGGGCGTATGCGTTTTTTCCTGAATATATTCAGGAAAAAACGCATACGCCCTTTTTGGCCAAGTGCATCATTGTGGACGTTCTGCCTCTTTTCCTATGCTTTCAATGCAATTCCAGTCTACCTCCTGAAATCGGTTTCCTGCAATTCTGCCCCGCTTTCAAGTCCTCTTGGCAGCCTTACTTCAGTCTATTTTTGGACGATAGCTGTCATTTATAACTCTGCAGGTTTGTGAATTACAGTGCCCCTGAGCTCCTTTCTTCAACTCGCTTTCTTGTGACCTGGCCGCAACACCGCAGGATGGCTTCAGGCCCTAATCTGGTTCCGGCCCGGCATGCTGAGCCTTTGGTTAATTCCTCTTCCTGGTGGGAAATGAGAGTTGAATTTGCCCGTCCAGACACCTCCAGCTAGCCTCTCATTGGTTCTCGCTATTCCTGTTCATCTTCCGCAGAAATTGCAAACTGGGCCAAACAGGAGGTTAAAGGGACTGACTCTCCAAGTCGGGAGAGTGTTAGTAAAGCGTCTGGAATGTTGCACCCGAGTACCAGGGGAGGAAAACTGAGACATATTTGAACACGTCTCCCGTTCACATGGTTGATCATACTCTGGGTTCCACATGCATGTTTTAGCTGAAGGAAGAATACCTTAAACCTGGAGAGTTGAGACCCGTGTAATGGGTACCATGCAATATGACTTCAAAGGGTCTTCATTTGCTCACCGAACCTCTCCAATCCTATCACTGCTGCGTTTATGCCCCTGTACACACGCTTGATTCTCTTTTGGAGACATAGCAATCCATAGGTTTTAAGATACTTACTAGTCAGGTACATTCTTAGGCGTTTAATATGGGGTTTTGAGTCCATTTCGTTGAGCAAGGAGTAGCTCTTGTCTATTCCATATTTGGCTTAAGGAACTTTATCTGTGCTCATTTCAATCTCTGGTTTTATGCAGCACCCCAACTCACCTTTCCCCTTAAGCAAGCATAAGTTGGTTTTCTAAATTTGAGACCCTGTTCTGTTTTGGAATGCAGTTCCTGTGTAGCCAAGTTTACATTCCGTGTATTAGTGATATCTTATGATGTTTCTTTTTCTGTGTGACTTATTTCAGTTAGAATCATCATACCTGAATCCACTCATTGTGCTGCTAAGGGCCTGATGACACAGATTTCATTGCTGAGTGATATTGCTTTGTAAGTAAATACCACAACTTCTTTATCCATTTTTCACTTTCTGCAATGTTGAACTTGTACTGTAAACGAGGTTCTTGTAAACAGAGCCGTTCCAAACTTTGGGGTGGCTGTGTCTTTTTCATTTTAATTTCCCTAAGCTATAGGACCATAAGTGGAAGTGCCCTAGGTTCTGTTGCTTTGTTTTTTAGTTGTTTCAGGAAACACCATACACTTCTCCCAAGTGGTTCTTGGCAATTTACATACCGCCCATCAGCATAACAAGGCTCCCAGTTCTCCATGGCCTGTCCTGCCTTTCTGGATTTTACACTTTTTTCAGATGGCCCTTTTGACCGGGGGTGGGGGGGGGAGTGAGACTTCATTGTAGTGCAGATTTCCTTTGCAAGCTTGCTTGGTTGGCCAAAAAGGGCGTATGCGTTTTTTCCTGAATATATTCAGGAAAAAACGCATACGCCCTTTTTGGCCAAGTGCATCATTGTGGACGTTCTGTCTCTTTTCCTATGCTTTCAATGCAATTCCAGTCTACCTCCTGAAATCGGTTTCCTGCAATTCTGCCCCGCTTTCAAGTCCTCTTGGCAGCCTTACTTCAGTATATTTTTGGACGATAGCTGTCATTTATAACTCTGCAGGTTTGTGAATTACAGTGCCCCTGAGCTCCTTTCTTCAACTCGCTTTCTTGTGACCTGGACGCAACACTGCAGGATGGCTTCAGGCCCTAATCTGGTTCCGGCCCGGCATGCTGAGCCTTTGGTTAATTCCTCTTCCTGGTGGGAAATGAGAGTTAAATTTGCCCGTCCAGACACCTCCAGCTAGCCTATCATTGGTTCACGCTATTCCTGTTCATCTTCCGCAGAAATTGCAAACTGGGCCAAACAGGAGGTTAAAGGGACTGACTCTCCAAGTCGGGAGAGTGTTAGTAAAGCGTCTGGAATGTTGCACCCGAGTACCAGGGGAGGAAAACTGAGACATATTTGAACACATCTCCCGTTCACATGGTTGATCATACTCTGGGTTCCACATGCATGTTTTAGCTGAAGGAAGAATACCTTAAACCTGGAGAGTTGAGACCCGTGTAATGGGTACCATGCAATATGACTTCAAAGGGTCTTCATTTGCTCACCGAACCTCTCCAATCCTATCACTGCTGCGTTTATGCCCCTGTACACACGCTTGATTCTCTTTTGGAGACATAGCAATCCATAGGTTTTAAGATACTTACTAGTCAGATGCATTCTTAGGCGTTTAATATGGGGTTTTGAGTCCATTTCGTTGAGCAAGGAGTAGCTCTTGTCTATTCCATATTTGGCTTAAGGAACTTTATCTGTGCTCATTTCAATCTCTGGTTTTATACAGCACCCCAACTCACCTTTCCCCTTAAGCAAGCATAAGTTGGTTTTCTAAATTTGAGACCCTGTTCTGTTTTGGAATGCAGTTCCTGTGTAGCCAAGTTTACATTCTGTGTATTAGTGATATCTTATGATGTTTCTTTTTCTGTGTGACTTATTTCAGTTAGAATCATCGTACCTGAATCCACTCATTATGCTGCTACGGACCTGATGACATAGATTTCATTGCTGAGTGATACTGCATTGTACGTAAGTACCACAAGTTCTTTATCCATTTTTCACTTTCTGTGATATTGAACTTGTACGGTAAACGAGGTTCTTGTAAACGGAGGCGTCCCAAACTTTGGGGTGGCTGTGTCTTTTTCATTTTAATTTCCCTAAGCTATAGGACCATAAGTGGAAGTGCCCTAGGTTCTGTTGCTTTGTTTTTTAGATGTTTCAGGAAACACCATACACTTCTCCCGAGTGGTTGTTGGCAATTTACATCCCGCCCATCAGCATAACAAGGCTCCCAGTTCTCCATGGCCTGTCCTGCCTTTCTGGATTTTACACTTTTTTCAGATGGCCCTTTTGACCGGGGGGAAGTGAGACTTCATTGTAGTGCAGATTTCCTTTGCAAGCTTGCTTGGTTGGCCAAAAAGGGCGTATGCGTTTTTTCCTGAATATATTCAGGAAAAAACGCATACGCCCTTTTTGGCCAAGTGCATCATTGTGGACGTTCTGCCTCTTTTCCTATGCTTTCAATGCAATTCCAGTCTACCTCCTGAAATCGGTTTCCTGCAATTCTGCCCCGCTTTCAAGTCCTCTTGGCAGCCTTACTTCAGTCTATTTTTGGACGATAGCTGTCATTTATAACTCTGCAGGTTTGTGAATTACAGTGCCCCTGAGCTCCTTTCTTCAACTCGCTTTCTTGTGAGCTGGCCGCAACACCGCAGGATGGCTTCAGGCCCTAATCTGGT
Organism: Delphinus delphis; assembly: GCF_949987515.2. Taxonomy (NCBI): domain Eukaryota; kingdom Metazoa; phylum Chordata; class Mammalia; order Artiodactyla; family Delphinidae; genus Delphinus; species Delphinus delphis. The sequence goes on along the minus strand of NW_027192800.1, from coordinate 475,340 downwards.
TCCGGCCCGGCATGCTGAGCCTTTGGTTAATTCCTCTTCCTGGTGGGAAATGAGAGTTGAATTTGCCCTTCCAGACACCTCCAGCTAGCCTCTCATTGGTTCTCGCTATTCCCGTTCATCTTCCGCAGAAATTGCAAACTGGGCCAAACAGGAGGTTAAAGGGACTGACTCTCCAAGTCGGGAGAGTGTTAGTAAAGCGTCTGGAATGTTGCACCCCAGTACCAGGGGAGGAAAACTGAGACATATTTGAACATGTCTCCCGTTCACATGGTTGATCATACTCTGGGTTCCACATGCATGTTTTAGCTGAAGGAAGAATACCTTAAACCTGGAGAGTTGAGACCCGTGTAATGGGTACCATGCAATATGACTTCAAAGGGTCTTCATTTGCTCACCGAACCTCTCCAATCCTATCACTGCTGCGTTTATGCCCCTGTACACACGCTTGATTCTCTTTTGGAGACATAGCAATCCATAGGTTTTAAGATACTTACTAGTCAGGTACATTCTTAGGCGTTTAATATGGGGTTTTGAGTCCATTTCGTTGAGCAAGGAGTAGCTCTAGTCTATTCCATATTTGGCTTAAGGAACTTTATCTGTGCTCATTTCAATCCCTGGTTTTATGCAGCACCCCAACTCACCTTTCCCCTTAAGCAAGCATAAGTTGGTTTTCTAAATTTGAGACCCTGTTCTGTTTTGGAATGCAGTTCCTGTGTAGCCAAGTTTACATTCCGTGTATTAGTGATATCTTATGATGTTTCTTTTTCTGTGTGACTTATTTCAGTTAGAATCATCATACCTGCATCCACTCATTGTGCTGCTAAGGGCCTGATGACACAGATTTCATTGCTGAGTGATATTGCTTTGTAAGTAAATACCACAACTTCTTTATCCATTTTTCACTTTCTGCGATGTTGAACTTGTACTGTAAACGAGGTTCTTGTAAACAGAGCCGTTCCAAACTTTGGGGTGGATGTGTCTTTTTCATTTTAATTTCCCTAAGCTATAGGACCATAAGTGGAAGTGCCCTAGGTTCTGTTGCTTTGTTTTTTAGTTGTTTCAGGAAACACCATACACTTCTCCCAAGTGGTTCTTGGCAATTTTCATCCCGCCCATCAGCATAACAAGGCTCCCAGTTCTCCATGGCCTGTCCTGCCTTTCTGGATTTTACACTTTTTTCAGATGGCCCTTTTGACCGGGGGGAAGTGAGACTTCATTGTAGTGCAGATTTCCTTTGCAAGCTTGCTTTGTTTGCCAAAAAGGGCGTATGCGTTTTTTCCTGAATATATTCAGGAAAAAACGCATACGCCCTTTTTGGCCAAGTGCATCATTGTGGACGTTCTGCCTCTTTTCCTATGCTTTCAATGCAATTCCAGTCTACCTCCTGAAATCGGTTTCCTGCAATTCTGCCCCGCTTTCAAGTCCTCTTGGCAGCCTTACTTCAGTCTATTTTTGGACGATAGCTGTCATTTATAACTCTGCAGGTTTGTGAATTACAGTGCCCCTGAGCTCCTTTCTTCAACTCGCTTTCTTGTGACCTGGCCGCAACACCGCAGGATGGCTTCAGGCCCTAATCTGGTTCCGGCCCGGCATGCTGAGCCTTTGGTTAATTCCTCTTCCTGGTGGGAAATGAGAGTTGAATTTGCCCGTCCAGACACCTCCAGCTAGCCTCTCATTGGTTCTCGCTATTCCTGTTCATCTTCCGCAGAAATTGCAAACTGGGCCAAACAGGAGGTTAAAGGGACTGACTCTCCAAGTCGGGAGAGTGTTAGTAAAGCGTCTGGAATGTTGCACCCGAGTACCAGGGGAGGAAAACTGAGACATATTTGAACACGTCTCCCGTTCACATGGTTGATCATACTCTGGGTTCCACATGCATGTTTTAGCTGAAGGAAGAATACCTTAAACCTGGAGAGTTGAGACCCATGTAATGGGTACCATGCAATATGACTTCAAAGGGTCTTCATTTGCTCACCGAACCTCTCCAATCCTATCACTGCTGCGTTTATGCCCCTGTACACATGCTTGATTCTCTTTCGGAGACATAGCAATCCATAGGTTTTAAGATACTTACTAGTCAGGTACATTCTTAGGCATTTAATATGGGGTTTTGAGTCCATTTCGTTGAGCAAGGAGTAGCTCTTGTCTATTCCATATTTGGCTTAAGGAACTTTATCTGTGCTCATTTCAATCTCTGGTTTTATGCAGCACCCCAACTCACCTTTCCCCTTAAGCAAGCATAAGTTGGTTTTCTAAATTTGAGACCCTGTTCTGTTTTGGAATGCAGTTCCTGTGTAGCCAAGTTTACATTCCGTGTATTAGTGATATCTTATGATGTTTCTTTTTCTGTGTGACTTATTTCAGTTAGAATCATCATACCTGAATCCACTCATTGTGCTGCTAAGGGCCTGATGACACAGATTTCATTGCTGAGTGATATTGCTTTGTAAGTAAATACCACAACTTCTTTATCCATTTTTCACTTTCTGCAATGTTGAACTTGTACTGTAAACGAGGTTCTTGTAAACAGAGCCGTTCCAAACTTTGGGGTGGCTGTGTCTTTTTCATTTTAATTTCCCTAATCTATGGGACCATAAGTGGAAGTGCCCTAGGTTCTGTTGCTTTGTTTTTTAGTTGTTTCAGGAAACACCATACACTTCTCCCAAGTGGTTCTTGGCAATTTTCATCCCGCCCATCAGCATAACAAGGCTCCCAGTTCTCCATGGCCTGTCCTGCCTTTCTGGATTTTACACTTTTTTCAGATGGCCCTTTTGACCGGAGGGAAGTGAGACTTCATTGTAGTGCAGATTTCCTTTGCAAGCTTGCTTGGTTGGCCAAAAAGGGCGTATGCGTTTTTTCCTGAATATATTCAGGAAAAAACGCATACGCCCTTTTTGGCCAAGTGCATCATTGTGGACGTTCTGCCTCTTTTCCTATGCTTTCAATGCAATTCCAGTCTACCTACTGAAATCGGTTTCCTGCAATTCTGCCCCGCTTTCAGGTCCTCTTGGCAGCCTTACTTCAGTCTATTTTTGGACGATAGCTGTCATTTATAACTCTGCAGGTTTGTGAATTACAGTGCCCCTGAGCTCCTTTCTTCAACTCGCTTTCTTGTGAGCTGGCCGCAACACCGCAGGATAGCTTCAGGCCCTAATCTGGTTCCGGCACGGCACGCTGAGCCTTTCGTTATTTCCTCTTCCTGGTGGGAAATGAGAGTTAAATTTGCCCGTCCAGACACCTTCAGCTAGCCTCTCATTGGTTCTCGCTATTCCTGTTCATCTTCCGCAGAAATTGCAAACTGGGCCAAACAGGAGGTTAAAGGCGCGGACTCTCCAAGTGGGGAGAGTGTTAGTAAAGCGTCTGGAATGTTGCACCCGAGTACCAGGGGAGGAAAACTGAGACATATTTGAACACGTCTCCCGATCACATGGTTGATCATACTCTGGGTTCCACATGCATGTTTTAGCTGAAGGAAGAATACCTAAAACCTGGGTAGTTGAAACCCGTGGAATGGGTACCATGCAATATGACTTCAAAGGGTCTTCATTTGCTCACCGAACCTCTCCAATCCTATCACTGCTGCGTTTATGCCCCTGTACACATGCTTGATTCTCTTTCGGAGACATAGCAATCTATAGGTTTTAAGATACTTACTAGTCAGGTACATTCTTAGGCGTTTAATATGCGGTGTTGAGTCCATTTCGTTGAGCAAGGAGTAGCTCTTGTCTACTCCATATTTGGCTTAAGGAACTTTATCTGTGCTCATTTCAATCTCTGGTTTTATGCAGCACCCCAAATCACCTTTCCCCTTAAGCAAGCATAAGTTGGTTTTCTAAATTTGAGACCCTGTTCTGTTCTGTAATTCAGTTCCTGTGTAGCCAAGTTTACATTCCGTGTATTACTGATATCTTATGATGTTTCTTTTTCTGTGTGACTTATTTCAGTTAGAATCATCATACCTGAATCCACTCATTGTGCTGCTAAGGGCCTGATGACACAGATTTCATTGCTGAGTGATATTGATTTGTAAGTAAATACCACAACTTGTTTATCCATTTTTCACTTTCTGCGATGTTGAACTTGTACTGTAAATGAGGTTCTTGTAAACAGAGCCGTTCCAAACTTTGGGGTGGCTGTGTCTTTTTGATTTTAATTTCCCTAAGCTATAGGACCATAAGTGGAAGTGCCCTAGGTTCTGTTGCTTTGTTTTTTAGATGTTTCAGGAAACACCATACACTTCTCCTGAGTGGTTGTTGGCAATTTACATCCCGCCCATCAGCATAACAAGGCTCCCAGTTCTCCATGGCCTGTCCTGCCTTTCTGGATTTTACACTTTTTTCAGATGGCCCTTTTGACCGGGGGGAAGTGAGACTTCATTGTAGTGCAGATTTCCTTTGCAAGCTTGCTTGGTTGGCCAAAAAGGGCGTATGCGTTTTTTCCTGAATATATTCAGGAAAAAACGCATACGCCCTTTTTGGCGAAGTGCATCATTGTGGACGTTCTGCCTCTTTTCCTATGCTTTCAATGCAATTCCAGTCTACCTCCTGAAATCGGTTTCCTGCAATTCTGCCCCGCTTTCAAGTCCTCTTGGCAGCCTTACTTCAGTCTATTTTTGGACGATAGCTGTCATTTATAACTCTGCAGGTTGGTGAATTACAGTGCCCCTGAGCTCCTTTCTTCAACTCGCTTTCTTGTGACCTGGCCGCAACACCGCAGGATGTCTTCAGGCCCTAATCTGGTTCCGGCACAGCACGCTGAGCCTTTGGTTATTTCCTCTTCCTGGTGGGAAATGAGAGTTAAATTTGCCCGTCCAGACACCTCCAGCTAGCCTCTCATTGGTTCTCGCTATTCCTGTTCATCTTCCGCAGAAATTGCAAACTGGGCCAAAAAGGAGGTTAAAGGCGCTGACTCTCCAAGTCGGGAGAGTGTTAGTAAAGCGTCTGGAATGTTGCACCCGAGTACCAGGGGAGGAAAACTGAGACATATTTGAACACGTCTCCCGTTCACATGGTTGATCATACTTGGGTTCCACATGCATGTTTTAGCTGAAGGAAGAATACCTAAAACCTGGGTAGTTGAAACCCGTGGAATGGGTACCATGCAATATGACTTCAAAGGGTCTTCATTTGCTCACCGAACCTCTCCAATCCTATCACTGCTGCCTTTATGCCCCTGTACACATGCTTGATTCTCTTTCGGAGACATAGCAATCCATAGGTTTTAAGATACTTACTAATCAGGTACATTCTTAGGCGTTTAATATGCGGTGTTGAGTCCATTTCGTTGAGCAAGGAGTAGCTCTTGTCTATTCCATATTTGGCTTAAGGAACTTTATCTGTGCTCATTTCAATCTCTGGTTTTATACAGCACCCCAACTCACCTTTCCCCTTAAGCAAGCATAAGTTGGTTTTCTAAATTTGAGACCCTGTTCTGTTCTGTAATTCAGTTCCTGTGTAGCCAAGTTTACATTCCGCGTATTACTGATATCTTATGATGTTTCTTTTTCTGTGTGACTTATTTCAGTTAGAATCATCATACCTGAATCCACTCATTGTGCTGCTAAGGGCCTGATGACACAGATTTCATTGCTGCGTGATATTGCTTTGTAAGTAAATACCACAACTTCTTTATCCATTTTTCACTTTCTGCGATGTTGAACTTGTACTGTAAAAGAGGTTCTTGTAAACAGAGCCGTTCCAAACTTTGGGGTGGCTGTGTCTTTTTGATTTTAATTTCCCTAAGCTATAGGACCATAAGTGGAAGTGCCCTAGGTTCTGTTGCTTTGTTTTTTAGATGTTTCAGGAAACACCATACACTTCTCCCGAGTGGTTGTTGGCAATTTACATCCCGCCCATCAGCATAACAAGGCTCCCAGTTCTCCATGGCCTGTCCTGCCTTTCTGGATTTTACACTTTTTTCAGATGGCCCTTTTGACCGGGGGAAGTGAGACTTCATTGTAGTGCAGATTTCCTTTGCAAGCTTGCTTGGTTGGCCAAAAAGGGCGTATGCGTTTTTTCCTGAATATATTCAGGAAAAAACGCATACGCCCTTTTTGGCCAAGTGCATCATTGTGGACGTTCGGCCTCTTTTCCTATGCTTTGAATGCAATTCCAGTCTACCTCCTGAAATCGGTTTCCTGCAATTCTGCCCCGCTTTCAAGTCCTTTTGGCAGCCTTACTTCAGTCTATTTTTGGACGATAGCTGTCATTTATAACTCTGCAGGTTTGTGAATTACAGTGCCCCTGAGCTCCTTTCTTCAACTCGCTTTCTTGTGACCTGGCCGCAACACCGCAGGATGTCTTCAGGTCCTAATCTGGTTCCGGCACAGCACGCTGAGCCTTTGGTTATTTCCTCTTCCTGGTGGGAAATGAGAGTTAAATTTGCCCGTCCAGACACCTCCAGCTAGCCTCTCATTGGTTCTCGCTATTCCTGTTCATCTTCCGCAGAAATTGCAAACTGGGCCAAACAGGAGGTTAAAGGCGTTGACTCTCCAAGTGGGGAGAGTGTTAGTAAAGCGTCTGGAATGTTGCACCCGAGTACCAGGGGAGGAAAACTGAGACATATTTGAACACGTCTCCCGTTCACATGGTTGATCATACTTGGGTTCCACATGCATGTTTTAGCTGAAGGAAGAATACCTAAAACCTGGGTAGTTGAAACCCGTGGAATGGGTACCATGCAATATGACTTCAAAGGGTCTTCATTTGCTCACCGAACCTCTCCAATCCTATCACTGCTGCCTTTATGCCCCTGTACACATGCTTGATTCTCTTTCGGAGACATAGCAATCCATAGGTTTTAAGATACTTACTAATCAGGTACATTCTTAGGCGTTTAATATGCGGTGTTGAGTCCATTTCGTTGAGCAAGGAGTAGCTCTTGTCTATTCCATATTTGGCTTAAGGAACTTTATCTGTGCTCATTTCAATCTCTGGTTTTATACAGCACCCCAACTCACCTTTCCCCTTAAGCAAGCATAAGTTGGTTTTCTAAATTTGAGACCCTGTTCTGTTCTGTAATTCAGTTCCTGTGTAGCCAAGTTTACATTCCGTGTATTACTGATATCTTATGATGTTTCTTTTTCTGTGTGACTTATTTCAGTTAGAATCATCATACCTGAATCCACTCATTGTGCTGCTAAGGGCCTGATGACACAGATTTCATTGCTGCGTGATATTGCTTTGTAAGTAAATACCACAACTTCTTTATCCATTTTTCACTTTCTGCGATGTTGAACTTGTACTGTAAAAGAGGTTCTTGTAAACAGAGCCGTTCCAAACTTTGGGGTGGCTGTGTCTTTTTGATTTTAATTTCCCTAAGCTATAGGACCATAAGTGGAAGTGCCCTAGGTTCTGTTGCTTTGTTTTTTAGATGTTTCAGGAAACACCATACACTTCTCCCGAGTGGTTGTTGGCAATTTACATCCCGCCCATCAGCATAACAAGGCTCCCAGTTCTCCATGGCCTGTCCTGCCTTTCTGGATTTTACACTTTTTTCAGATGGCCCTTTTGACCGGGGGAAGTGAGACTTCATTGTAGTGCAGATTTCCTTTGCAAGCTTGCTTGGTTGGCCAAAAAGGGCGTATGCGTTTTTTCCTGAATATATTCAGGAAAAAACGCATACGCCCTTTTTGGCCAAGTGCATCATTGTGGACGTTCGGCCTCTTTTCCTATGCTTTCAATGCAATTCCAGTCTACCTCCTGAAATCGGTTTCCTGCAATTCTGCCCCGCTTTCAAGTCCTCTTGGCAGCCTTACTTCAGTCTATTTTTGGACGATAGCTGTCATTTATAACTCTGCAGGTTTGTGAATTACAGTGCCCCTGAGCTCCTTTCTTCAACTCGCTTTCTTGTGACCTGGCCGCAACACCGCAGGATGGCTTCAGGCCCTAATCTGGTTCTGGCACGGCACGCTGAGCCTTTGGTTAATTCCTCTTCCTGGTGGGAAATGAGAGTTAAATTTGCCCGTCCAGACACCTCCAGCTAGTCTCTCATTGGTTCTCGCTATTCCTGTTCATCTTCCGCAGAAATTGCAAACTGGGCCAAACAGGAGGTTAAAGGGACTGACTCTCCAAGTGGGGAGAGTGTTAGTAAAGCGTCTGGAATGTTGCACCCGAGTACCAGGGTACGAAAACTGAGACATATTTGAACACGTCTCCCGATCACATGGTTGATCATAATCTAGGTTCCACATGCATGTTTTAGCTGAAGGAAGAATACCTTAAACCTGGGTAGTTGAAACCCGTGGAATGGGTACCATGCAATATGACTTCAAAGGGTCTTCATTTGCTCACTGAACCTCTCCAATCCTATCACTGCTGCGTTTATGCCCCTGTACACATGCTTGATTCTCTTTCGGAGACATAGCAATCCATAGGTTTTAAGATACTTACTAGTCAGGTACATTCTTAGGCGTTTAATATGTGGTGTTGAGTCCATTTCGTTGAGCAAGGAGTAGCTCTTGTCTATTCCATATTTGGCTTAAGGAACTTTATCTGTGCTCATTTCAATCTCTGGTTTTATGCAGCACCCCAACTCACCTTTCCCCTTAAGCAAGCATAAGGTGGTTTTCTAAATTTGAAACCCTGTTCTGTTTTGGAATGCAGTTCCTGTGTAGCCAAGTTTACATTCCGTGTATTAGTGATATCTTATGATGTTTCTTTTTCTGTGTGACTTATTTCAGTTAGAATCATCGTACCTGAATCCACTCATTGTGCTTCTAAGGGCCTGATGACATAGATTTCATTGCTGAGTGATATTGCTTTGTAAGTAAATACCACAACTTCTTTATCCATTTTTCACTTTCTGCGATGTTGAACTTGTACTGTAAACGAGGTTCTTGTAAACAGAGCCGTTCCAAACTTTGGGGTGGCTGTGTCTTTTTGATTTTAATTTCCCTAAGCTATAGGACCATAAGTGGAAGTGCCCTAGGCTCTGTTGCTTTGTTTTTTAGATGTTTCAGGAAACACCATACACTTCTCCCGAGTGTCTGTTGGCAATTTACATCCCGCCCATCAGCATAACAAGGCTCCCAGTTCTCAATGGCCTGTTGCCTTTCTGGATTTTACACTTTTTTCAGATGGCCCTTTTGACCGCGGGGGGGGGGAAGTGAGACTTCATTGTAGTGCAGATTTCCTTTGCAAGCTTGCTTGGTTGGCGAAAAAGGGCGTATGCGTTTTTTCCTGAATATATTCAGGAAAAAACGCATACGCCCTTTTTGGCCAAGTGCATCATTGTTTGACGTTCTGCCTCTTTTCCTATGCTTTCAATGCAATTCCAGTCTACCTCCTGAAATTGGTTTCCTGCAATTCTGCCCCGCTTTCAAGTCCTCTTGGCAGCCTTACTTCAGTCTATTTTTGGACGATAGCTGTCATTTATAACTCTGCAGGTTTGTGAATTACAGTGCCCCTGAGCTCCTTTCTTCAACTCGCTTTCTTTTGAGCTGGCCGCAACACCGCAGGATGGCTTCAGGCCCTAATCTGATTCCGGTACGGCACGCTGAACCTTTGGTTATTTCCTCTTCCTGGTGGGAAATGAGAGTTAAATTTGCCCGTCCAGACACCTCCAGCTAGTCTCTCATTGGTTCTCGCTATTCCTGTTCATCTTCCGCAGAAATTGCAAACTGGGCCAAAAAGGAGGTTAAAGGGACTGACTCTCCAAGTGGGGAGAGTGTTAGTAAAGCGTCTGGAATGTTGCACCCGAGTACCAGGGTACGAAAACTGAGACATATTTGAACACGTCTCCCGATCACATGGTTGATCATACTCTAGGTTCCACATGCATGTTTTAGCTGAAGGAAGAATACCTTAAACCTGGGTAGGTGAAACCCGTGGAATGGGTACCATGCAATATGACTTCAAAGGGTCTTCATTTGCTCACCGAACCTCTCCAATCCTATCACTGCTGCGTTTATGCCCCTGTACACATGCTTGATTCTCTTTCGGAGACATAGCAATCCATAGGTTTTAAGATACTTACTAGTCAGGTACATTCTTAGGCGTTTAATATGCGGTGTTGAGTCCATTTCGTTGAGCAAGGAGTAGCTCTTGTCTATTCCATATTTGGCTTAAGGAACTTTATCTGTGCTCATTTCAATCTCTGGTTTTATGCAGCACCCCAACTCACCTTTCCCCTTAAGCAAGCATAAGTTGGTTTTCTAAATTTGAGACCCTGTTCTGTTCTGTAATTCAGTTCCTGTGTAGCCAAGTTTCCATTCCGTGTATTACTGATATCTTATGATGTTTCTTTTTCTGTGTGACTTATTTCAGTTAGAATCATCATACCTGAATCCACTCATTGTGCTGCTAAGGGCCTGATGACATACATTTCATTGCTGAGTGATATTGCTTTGTAAGTAAATACCACAACTTCTTTATCCATTTTTCACTTTCTGCGATGTTGAACTTGTACTGTAAACGAGGTTCTTGTAAACAGAGGCGTCCCAAACTTTGGGGTGGCTGTGTCTTTTTGATTTTAATTTCCCTAAGCTATAGGACCATAAGTGGCAGTGCCCTAAGCTCTGTTGCTTTGTTTTTTAGATGTTTCAGGAAACACCATACACTTCTCCCAAGTGTCTGTTGGCAATTTACATCCCGCCCATCAGCATAACAAGGCTCCCAGTTCTCAATGGCCTGTTGCCTTTCTGGATTTTACACTTTTTTCAGATGGCCCTTTTGACCGGGGGGAAGTGAGACTTCATTGTAGTGCAGATTTCCTTTGCAAGCTTGCTTGGTTGGCCAAAAAGGGCGTATGCGTTTTTTCCTGAATATATTCAGGAAAAAACGCATACGCCCTTTTTGGCCAAGTGCATCATTGTGGACGTTCTGCCTCTTTTCCTATGCTTTCAATGCAATTGCAGTCTACCTCCTGAAATCGGTTTCCTGCAATTCTGCCCCGCTTTCAAGTCCTCTTGGCAGCCTTACTTCAGTCTATTTTTGGACGATAGCTGTCATTTATAACTGTGCAGGTTTGTGAATTACAGTGCCCCTGAGCACCTTTCTTCAACTCGCTTTCTTGTGACCTGGCCGCAACACCGCAGGATGGCTTCAGGCCCTAATCTGGTTCCGGCCCGGCATGCTGAGCCTTTGGTTAATTCCTCTTCCTGGTGGGAAATGAGAGTTAAATTTGCCCGTTCAGACACCTCCAGCTAGTCTCTCATTGGTTCTCGCTATTCCTGTTCATCTTCCGCAGAAATTGCAAACTGGGCCAAACAGGAGGTTAAAGGGACTGACTCTCCAAGTGGGGAGAGTGTTAGTAAAGCGTCTGGAATGTTGCACCCGAGTACCAGGGGAGGAAAACTGAGACATATTTGAACACGTCTCCCGTTCACATGGTTGATCATACTCTGGGTTCCACATGCATGTTTTAGCTGAAGGAAGAATACCTTAAACCTGGAGAGTTGAGACCCGTGTAATGGGTACCATGCAATATGACTTCAAAGGGTCTTCATTTGCTCACCGAACCTCTCCAATCCTATCACTGCTGCGTTTATGCCCCTGTACACACGCTTGATTCTCTTTTGGAGACATAGCAATCCATAGGTTTTAAGATACTTACTAGTCAGGTACATTCTTAGGCGTTTAATATGGGGTGTTGAGTCCATTTCGTTGAGCAAGGAGTAGCTCTTGTGTATTCCATATTTGGCTTAAGGAACTTTATCTGTGCTCATTTCAATCTCTGGTTTTATGCAGCACCCCAACTCACCTTTCCCCTTAAGCAAGCATAATTTGCTTTTCTAAATTTGAGACCCTGTTCTGTTTTGGAATGCAGTTCCTGTGTAGCCAAGTTTACATTGCGTGTATTACTGATATCTTATGATGTTTCTTTTTCTGTGTGACTTATTTCAGTTAGAATCATCATACCTGAATCCACTCATTGTGCTGCTAAGGGCCTGATGACACAGATTTCATTGCTGAGTGATATTGCTTTGTAAGTAAATACCGCAAGTTCTTTATCCATTTTTCACTTTCTGCGATGTTGAACTTGTACTGTAAACGAGGTTCTTGTAAACAGAGCCGTTCGAAACTATGGGGTGGCTGCGTCTTTTTGATTTTAAATTCCCTAAGCTATAGGACCATAAGTGGAAGTGCCCTAGGCTCTGTTGCTTTCTTTTTTAGATGTTTCAGGAAACACCATACACTTCTCCCGAGTGTCTGTTGGCAATTTACATCCCACCCATCAGCATAACAAGGCTCCCAGTTCTCCATGGCCTGTCCTGCCTTTCTGGATTTTACACTTTTTTCAGATGGCCCTTTTGACCGGGGGGAAGTGAGACTTCATTGTAGTGCAGATTTCCTTTGCAAGTTTGCTTGGTTGGCCAAAAAGGGCGTATGCGTTTTTTCCTGAATATATTCAGGAAAAAACGCATACGCCCTTTTTGGCCAAGTGCATCATTGTGGACGTTCTGCCTCTTTTCCTATGCTTTCAATGCAATTCCAGTCTACCTCCTGAAATCGGTTTCCTGCAATTCTGCCCCGCTTTCAAGTCCTCTTGGCAGCCTTACTTCAGTCTATTTTTGGACGATAGCTGTCATTTATAACTCTGCAGGTTTGTGAATTACAGTGCCCCTGAGCTCCTTTCTTCAACTCGCTTTCTTGTGACCTGGCCGCAACACCGCAGGATGGCTTCAGGCCCTAATCTGGTTCCGGCACGGCACGCTGAGCCTTTGGTTAATTCCTCTTCCTGGTGGGAAATGAGAGTTAAATTTGCCCGTTCAGACACCTCCAGCTAGTCTCTCATTGGTTCTCGCTATTCCTGTTCATCTTCCGCAGAAATTGCAAACTGGGCCAAACAGGAGGTTAAAGGGACTGACTCTCCAAGTCGGGAGAGTGTTAGTAAAGCGTCTGGAATGTTGCACCCGAGTACCAGGGGAGGAAAACTGAGACATATTTGAACACGTCTCCCGTTCACATGGTTGATCATACTCTGGGTTCCACATGCATGTTTTAGCTGAAGGAAGAATACCTTAAACCTGGAGAGTTGAGACCCGTGGAATGGGTACCATGCAATATGACTTCAAAGGGTCTTCATTTGCTCACCGAACCTCTCCAATCCTATCACTGTTGCGTTTATGCCCCTGTACACACGCTTGATTCTCTTTTGGAGACATAGCAATCCATAGGTTTTAAGATACTTACTAGTCAGGTACATTCTTAGGCGTTTAATATGCGGTGTTGAGTCCATTTCGTTGAGCAAGGAGTAGCTCTTGTCTACTCCATATTTGGCTTAAGGAACTTTATCTGTGCTCATTTCAATCTCTGGTTTTATGCAGCACGCCAACTCACCTTTACCCTTTAGCAAGCATAAGTTGGTTTTCTAAATTTGAGAACCTGTTCTGTTCTGTAATTCAGTTCCTGTGTATCCAAGTTTACAATCCGTGTATTAGTGATATCTTATGATGTTTCTTTTTCTGTGTGACTTATTTCAGTTAGAATAATCGTACCTGAATCCACTCATTATGCTGCTACAGGCCTGATGACATAGATTTCATTGCTGAGTGATACTGCATTGTACGTAAGTACCACAAGTTCTTTATCCATTTTTCACTTTCTGTGATATTGAACTTGTACGGTAAACGAGGTTCTTGTAAACAGAGGCGTCCCAAACTTTGGGGTGGCTGTGTCTTTTTGATTTTAATTTCCCTAAGCTATAGGACCATAAGTGGAAGTGCCCTAGGCTCTGTTGCTTTGTTTTTTAGATGTTTCAGGAAACACCATACACTTCTCCCGAGTGGTTGTTGGCAAATTACATCCCGCCCATCAGCATAACAAGGCTCCCAGTTCTCCATGGCCTGTCCTGCCTTTCTGGATTTTACACTTTTTTCAGATGGCCCTTTTGACCGGGGAGAAGTGAGACTACATTGTAGTGCAGATTTCCTTTGCAAGTTTGCTTGGTTGGCCAAAAAGGGCGTATGCGTTTTTTCCTGAATATGTTCAGGAAAAAACGCATACGCCCTTTTTGGCCAAGTGCATCATTGTGGACGTTCTGCCTCTTTTCCTATGCTTTCAATGCAATTCCAGTCTACCTCCTGAAATCGGTTTCCTGCAATTCTGCCCCGCTTTCAAGTCCTCTTGGCAGCCTTACTTCAGTCTATTTTTGGACGATAGCTGTCATTTATAACTCTGCAGGTTTGTGAATTACAGTGCCCCTGAGCTCCTTTCTTCAACTCGCTTTCTTGTGACCTGGCCGCAACACCGCAGGATGTCTTCAGGCCCTAATCTGGTTCCGGCACGGCACGCTGAGCCTTTGGTTAATTCCTCTTCCTGGTGGGAAATGAGAGTTAAATTTGCCCGTTCAGACACCTCCAGCTAGTCTCTCATTGGTTCTCCCTATTCCTGTTCATCTTCCGCAGAAATTGCAAACTGGGCCAAACAGGAGGTTAAAGGGACTGACTCTCCAAGTCGGGAGAGTGTTAGTAAAGCGTCTGGAATGTTGCACCCGAGTACCAGGGTACGAAAACTGAGACATATTTGAACACGTCTCCCGATCACATGGTTGATCATACTCTAGGTTCCACATGCATGTTTTAGATGAAGGAAGAATACCTTAAACCTGGGTAGTTGAAACCCGTGGAATGGGTACCATGCAATATGACTTCAAAGGGTCTTCATTTGCTCACGAACCTCTCCAATCCTATCACTGCTGCGTTTATGCCCCTGTACACATGCTTGATTCTCTTTCGGAGACATAGCAATCCATAGGTTTTAAGATACTTACTAGTCAGGTGCATTCTTAGGCGTTTAATATGGGGTTTTGTGTCCATTTCGTTGAGCAAGGAGTAGCTCTTGTGTATTCCATATTTGGCATAAGGAACTTTATCTGTGCTCATTTCAATCTCTGGTTTTATGCAGCACCCCAACTCACCTTTCACCTTAAGCAAGCATAAGTTGGTTTTCTAAATTTGAGACCCTGTTCTGTTTTGGAATGCAGTTCCTGTGTAGCCAAGTTTACATTCTGTGTATTAGTGATATCTTATGATGTTTCTTTTTCTGTGTGACTTATTTCAGTTACAATCATCATACCTGAATCCACTCATTGTGCTGCTAAGGGCCTGATGACATAGATTTCATTGCTGAGTGATATTGCTTTGTAAGTGAATACCACAACTTCTTTATCCATTTTTCACTTTCTGCGATGTTGAACTTGTACTGTAAACGAGGTTCTTGTAAACAGAGCCGTTCCAAACTTTGGGGTGGCTGTGTCTTTTTGATTTTAATTTCCCTAAGCTATAGGACCATAAGTGGAAGTGCCCTAGGCTCTGTTGCTTTGTTTCTTAGATGTTTCAGGAAACACCATACACTTCTCCCAAGTGTCTGTTGGCAATTTACATCCCGCCCATCAGCATAACAAGGCTCCCAGTTCTCCATGGCCTGTCCTGCCTTTCTGGATTTTACACTTTTTTCAGATGGCCCTTTTGACCGGGGGAAAGTGAGACTTCATTGTAGTGCAGATTTCGTTTGCAAGCTTGCTTGGTTGGCCAAAAAGGGCGTATGCGTTTTTTCCTGAATATATTCAGGAAAAAACGCATACGCCCTTTTTGGCCAAGTGCATCATTGTGGACGTTCTGCCTCTTTTCCTATGCTTTCAATGCAATTCCAGTCTACCTCCTGAAATCGGTTTCCTGCAATTCTGCCCCGCTTTCAAGTCCTCTTGGCAGCCTTACTTCAGTCTATTTTTGGACGATAGCTGTCATTTATAACTCTGCAGGTTTGTGAATTACAGTGCCCCTGAGCTCGTTTCTTCAACTCGCTTTCTTGTGACCTGGCCGCAACACCGCAAGATGGCTTCAGGCCCTAATCTGGTTCCGGCACGGCACGCTGAGCCTTTGGTTATTTCCCCTTCCTGGTGGGAAATGAGAGTTAAATTTGCCCGTCCAGACACCTCCAGCTAGTCTCATTGGTTCTCGCTATTCCTGTTCATCTTCCGCAGAAATTGCAAACTGGGCCAAACAGGAGGTTAAAGGCGCTGACTCTCCAAGTGGGGAGAGTGTTAGTAAAGCGTCTGGAATGTTGCACCCGAGTACCAGGGGAGGAAAACTGAGACATATTTGAACACGTCTCCCGTTCACATGGTTGATCATACTTGGGTTCCACATGCATGTTTTAGCTGAAGGAAGAATACCTTAAACCTGGGTATTTGAAACCCGTGGAATGGGTACCATGCAATATGACTTCAAAGGGTCTTCATTTGCTCACCGAACCTCTCCAATCCTATCACTGCTGCGTTTATGCCCCTGTACACACGCTTTATTCTCTTTTGGAGACATAGCAATCCATAGGTTTTAAGATACTTACTAGTCAGGTACATTCTTAGGCGTTTAATATGCGGTGTTGAGTCCATTTCGTTGAGCAAGGAGTAGCTCTTGTCTATTCCATATTTGGCTTAAGGAACTTTATCTGTGCTCATTTCAATCTCTGGTTTTATGCAGCACCCCAACTCACCTTTCCCCTTAAGCAAGCATAAGTTGGTTTTCTAAATTTGAGAACCTGTTCTGTTCTGTAATTCAGTTCCTGTGTATCCAAGTTTACAATCCGTGTATTAGTGATATCTTATGATGTTTCTTTTTCTGTGTGACTTATTTCAGTTAGAATCATCGTACCTGAATCCACTCATTATGCTGCTACAGGCCTGATGACATAGATTTCATTGCTGAGTGATACTGCATTGTACGTATGTACCACAAGTTCTTTATCCATTTTTCACTTTCTGTGATATTGAACTTGTACGGTAAACGAGGTTCTTGTAAACAGAGGCGTCCCAAACTTTGGGGTGGCTGTGTCTTTTTGATTTTAATTTCCCTAAGTTATAGGACCATAAGTGGAAGTGACCTAGGCTCTGTTGCTTTGTTTTTTAGATGTTTCAGGAAACACCATACACTTCTCCCGAGTGGTTGTTGGCAATTTACATCCCGCCCATCAGCATAACAAGGCTCCCAGTTCTCCATGGCCTGTCCTGCCTTTCTGGATTTTACACTTTTTTCAGATGGCCCTTTTGACCGGGGAGAAGTGAGACTTCATTGTAGTGCAGATTTCCTTTGCAAGTTTGCTTGGTTGGCCAAAAAGGGCGTATGCGTTTTTTCCTGAATATGTTCAGGAAAAAACGCATACGCCCTTTTTGGCCAAGTGCATCATTGTGGACGTTCTGCCTCTTTTCCTATGCTTTCAATGCAATTCCAGTCTACCTCCTGAAATCGGTTTCCTGCAATTCTGCCCCGCTTTCAAGTCCTCTTGGCAGCCTTACTTCAGTCTATTTTTGGACGATAGCTGTCATTTATAACTCTGCAGGTTTGTGAATTACAGTGCCCCTGAGCTCCTTTCTTCAACTCGCTTTCTTGTGACCTGGCCGCAACACTGCAGGATGTCTTCAGGCCCTAATCTGGTTCCGGCACGGCACGCTGAGCCTTTGGTTAATTCCTCTTCCTGGTGGGAAATGAGAGTTAAATTTGCCCGTTCAGACACCTCCAGCTAGTCTCTCATTGGTTCTCCCTATTCCTGTTCATCTTCCGCAGAAATTGCAAACAGGGCCAAACAGGAGGTTAAAGGGACTGACTCTCCAAGTCGGGAGAGTGTTAGTAAAGCGTCTGGAATGTTGCACCCGAGTACCAGGGGAGGAAAACCGAGACATATTTGAACACGTCTCCCAATCACATGGTTGATCATACTCTAGGTTCCACATGCATGTTTTAGCTGAAGGAAGAATACCTTAAACCTGGGTAGGTGAAAGCCGTGGAATGGGTACCATGCAATATGACTTCAAAGGGTCTTCATTTTCTCACCGAACCTCTCCAATCCTATCACAGCTGCGTTTATGCCCCTGTACACATGGTTGATTCTCTTTCGGAGACATAGCAATCCATAGGTTTTAAGATACTTACTAGTCAGGTACATTCTTAGGCGTTTAATATGTGGTGTTGAGTCCATTTCGTTGAGCAAGGAGTAGCTCTTGTCTATTCCATATTTGGCTTAAGGAACTTTATCTGTGCTCATTTCAATCTCTGGTTTTATGCAGCACCCCAACTCACCTTTACCCTTAAACAAGCATAAGTTGGTTTTCTAAATTTGAGACCCTGTTCTGTTCTGTATTTCAGTTCCTGTGTAGCCAAGTTTACATTCCGTGTATTACTGATATCTTATGATGTTTCTTTTTCTGTGTGACTTATTTCAGTTAGAATCATCATACCTGAATCCACTCATTGTGCTGCTAAGGGCCTGATGACACAGATTTCATTGCTGAGTGATATTGCTTTGTAACTAAATACCACAACTTTTTTATCCATTTTTCACTTTCTGCGATGTTGAACTTGTACGGTAAACGAGGTTCTTGTAAACAGAGCCGTTCCAAACTTTGGGGTGGCTGTGTCTTTTTGATTTTAATTTCCCTAAGCTATAGGACCATAAGTGGAAGTGCCCTAGGTTCTGTTGCTTTGTTTTTTAGATGTTTCAGGAAACACCATACACTTCTCCCAAGTGGTTGTTGGCAATTTACATCCCGCCCATCAGCATAACAAGGCTCCCAGTTCTCCATGGCCTGTCCTGCCTTTCTGGATTTTACACTTTTTTCAGATGGCCCTTTTGACCGGGGGGAAGTGAGACTTCATTGTAGTGCAGATTTCCTTTGCAAGCTTGCTTGGTTGGCCAAAAAGGGCGTATGCGTTTTTTCCTGAATATATTCAGGAAAAAACGCATACGCCCTTTTTGGCCAAGTGCATCATTGTGGACGTTCTGCCTCTTTTCCTATGCTTTCAATGCAATTCCAGTCTACCTACTGAAATCGGTTTCCTGCAATTCTGCCCCGCTTTCAGGTCCTCTTGGCAGCCTTACTTCAGTCTATTTTTGGACGATAGCTGTCATTTATAACTCTGCAGGTTTGTGAATTACAGTGCCCCTGAGCTCCTTTCTTCAACTCGCTTTCTTGTGAGCTGGCCGCAACACCGCAGGATAGCTTCAGGCCCTAATCTGGTTCCGGCACGGCACGCTGAGCCTTTGGTTATTTCCTCTTCCTGGTGGGAAATGAGAGTTAAATTTGCCCGTCCAGACACCTTCAGCTAGCCTCTCATTGGTTCTCGCTATTCCTGTTCATCTTCCGCAGAAATTGCAAACTGGGCCAAACAGGAGGTTAAAGGCGCGGACTCTCCAAGTGGGGAGAGTGTTAGTAAAGCGTCTGGAATGTTGCACCCGAGTACCAGGGGAGGAAAACTGAGACATATTTGAACACGTCTCCCGATCACATGGTTGATCATACTCTAGGTTCCACATGCATGTTTTAGATGAAGGAAGAATACCTTAAACCTGGGTAGTTGAAACCCGTGGAATGGGTACCATGCAATATGACTTCAAAGGGTCTTCATTTGCTCACCGAACCTCTCCAATCCTATCACTGCTGCGTTTATGCCCCTGTACACATGCTTGATTCTCTTTCGGAGACATAGCAATCTATAGGTTTTAAGATACTTACTAGTCAGGTACATTCTTAGGCGTTTAATATGCGGTGTTGAGTCCATTTCGTTGAGCAAGGAGTAGCTCTTGTCTACTCCATATTTGGCTTAAGGAACTTTATCTGTGCTCATTTCAATCTCTGGTTTTATGCAGCACGCCAACTCACCTTTACCCTTTAGCAAGCATAAGTTGGTTTTCTAAATTTGAGAACCTGTTCTGTTCTGTAATTCAGTTCCTGTGTATACAAGTTTACAATCCGTGTATTAGTGATATCTTATGATGTTTCTTTTTCTGTGTGACTTATTTCAGTTAGAATCATCGTACCTGAATCCAGTCATTATGCTGCTACAGGCCTGATGACATAGATTTCATTGCTGAGTAATACTGCATTGTACGTAAGTACCACAAGTTCTTTATCCATTTTTCACTTTCTGTGATATTGAACTTGTACGGTAAACGAGGTTCTTGTAATCAGAGGCGTCCCAAACTTTGGGGTGGCTGTGTCTTTTTGATTTTAATTTCCCTAAGCTATAGGACCATAAGTGGAAGTGCCCTAGGCTCTGTTGCTTTGTTTTTTAGATGTTTCAGGAAACACCATACACTTCTCCTGAGTGGTTGTTGGCAAATTACATCCCGCCCATCAGCATAACAAGGCTCCCAGTTCTCCATGGCCTGTCCTGCCTTTCTGGATTTTACACTTTTTTCAGATGGCCCTTTTGACCGGGGAGAAGTGAGACTTCATTGTAGTGCAGATTTCCTTTGCAATTTTGCTTGGTTGGCCAAAAAGGGCGTATGCGTTTTTTCCTGAATATTTTCAGGAAAAAACGCATACGCCCTTTTTGGCCAAGTGCATCATTGTGGACGTTCTGCCTCTTTTCCTATGCTTTCAATGCAATTCCAGTCTACCTCCTGAAATCGGTTTCCTGCAATTCTGCCCCGCTTTCAAGTCCTCTTGGCAGCCTTACTTCAGTCTATTTTTGGACGATAGCTGTCATTTATAACTCTGCAGGTTTGTGAATTACAGTGCCCCTGAGCTCGTTTCTTCAACTCGCTTTCTTGTGACCTGGCCGCAACACCGCAGGATGGCTTCAGGCCCTAATCTGGTTCCGGCACGGCACGCTGAGCCTTTGGTTAATTCCTCTTCCTGGTGGGAAATGAGAGTTAAATTTGCCCGTTCAGACACCTCCAGCTAGTCTCTCATTGGTTCTCCCTATTCCTGTTAATCTTCCGCAGAAATTGCAAACTGGGCCAAACAGGAGGTTAAAGGGACTGACTCTCCAAGTCGGGAGAGTGTTAGTAAAGCGTCTGGAATGTTGCACCCGAGTACCAGGGTACGAAAACTGAGACATATTTGAACACGTCTCCCGATCACATGGTTGATCATACTCTATGTTCCACATGCATGTTTTAGATGAAGGAAGAATACCTTAAACCTGGGTAGTTGAAACCCGTGGAATGGGTACCATGCAATATGACTTCAAAGGGTCTTCATTTGCTCACGAACCTCTCCAATCCTATCACTGCTGCGTTTATGCCCCTGTACACATGCTTGATTCTCTTTCGGAGACATAGCAATCCATAGGTTTTAAGATACTTACTAGTCAGGTGCATTCTTAGGCGTTTAATATGGGGTTTTGTGTCCATTTCGTTGAGCAAGGAGTAGCTCTTGTGTATTCCATATTTGGCATAAGGAACTTTATCTGTGCTCATTTCAATCTCTGGTTTTATGCAGCACCCCAACTCACCTTTCACCTTAAGCAAGCATAAGTTGGTTTTCTAAATTTGAGACCCTGTTCTGTTTTGGAATGCAGTTCCTGTGTAGCCAAGTTTACATTCTGTGTATTAGTGATATCTTATGATGTTTCTTTTTCTGTGTGACTTATTTCAGTTACAATCATCATACCTGAATCCACTCATTGTGCTGCTAAGGGCCTGATGACATAGATTTCATTGCTGAGTGATATTGCTTTGTAAGTGAATACCACAACTTCTTTATCCATTTTTCACTTTCTGCGATGTTGAACTTGTACTGTAAACGAGGTTCTTGTAAACAGAGCCGTTCCAAACTTTGGGGTGGCTGTGTCTTTTTGATTTTAATTTCCCTAAGCTATAGGACCATAAGTGGAAGTGCCCTAGGCTCTGTTGCTTTGTTTCTTAGATGTTTCAGGAAACACCATACACTTCTCCCAAGTGTCTGTTGGCAATTTACATCCCGCCCATCAGCATAACAAGGCTCCCAGTTCTCCATGGCCTGTCCTGCCTTTCTGGATTTTACACTTTTTTCAGATGGCCCTTTTGACCGGGGGAAAGTGAGACTTCATTGTAGTGCAGATTTCGTTTGCAAGCTTGCTTGGTTGGCCAAAAAGGGCGTATGCGTTTTTTCCTGAATATATTCAGGAAAAAATGCATACGCCCTTTTTGGCCAAGTGCATCATTGTGGACGTTCTGCCTCTTTTCCTATGCTTTCAATGCAATTCCAGTCTACCTCCTGAAATCGGTTTCCTGCAATTCTGCCCCGCTTTCAAGTCCTCTTGGCAGCCTTACTTCAGTCTATTTTTGGACGATAGCTGTCATTTATAACTCTGCAGGTTTGTGAATTACAGTGCCCCTGAGCTCGTTTCTAAAACTCGCTTTCTTGTGACCTGGCCGCAACACCGCAAGATGGCTTCAGGCCCTAATCTGGTTCCGGCACGGCACGCTGAGCCTTTGGTTATTTCCCCTTCCTGGTGGGAAATGAGAGTTAAATTTGCCCGTCCAGACACCTCCAGCTAGTCTCATTGGTTCTCGCTATTCCTGTTCATCTTCCGCAGAAATTGCAAACTGGGCCAAACAGGAGGTTAAAGGCGCTGACTCTCCAAGTGGGGAGAGTGTTAGTAAAGCGTCTGGAATGTTGCACCCGAGTACCAGGGGAGGAAAACTGAGACATATTTGAACACGTCTCCCGTTCACATGGTTGATCATACTTGGGTTCCACATGCATGTTTTAGCTGAAGGAAGAATACCTTAAACCTGGGTATTTGAAACCCGTGGAATGGGTACCATGCAATATGACTTCAAAGGGTCTTCATTTGCTCACCGAACCTCTCCAATCCTATCACTGCTGCGTTTATGCCCCTGTACACACGCTTGATTCTCTTTTGGAGACATAGCAATCCATAGGTTTTAAGATACTTACTAGTCAGGTACATTCTTAGGCGTTTAATATGGGGTGTTGAGTCCATTTCGTTGAGCAAGGAGTAGCTCTTGTGTATTCCATATTTGGCTTAAGGAACTTTATCTGTGCTCATTTCAATCTCTGGTTTTATGCAGCACCCCAACTCACCTTTCCCCTTAAGCAAGCATAAGTTGGTTTTCTAAATTTGAGACCCTGTTCTGTTCTGTAATTCAGTTCCTGTGTATCCAAGTTTACAATCCGTGTATTAGTGATATCTTATGATGTTTCTTTTTCTGTGTGACTTATTTCAGTTAGAATCATCGTACCTGAATCCACTCATTATGCTGCTACAGGCCTGATGACATAGATTTCATTGCTGAGTGATACTGCATTGTACGTAAGTACCACAAGTTCTTTATCCATTTTTCACTTTCTGTGATATTGAACTTGTACGGTAAACGAGGTTCTTGTAAACAGAGGCGTCCCAAACTTTGGGGTGGCTGTGTCTTTTTGATTTTAATTTCCCTAAGCTATAGGACCATATGTGGAAGTGCCCTAGGCTCTGTTGCTTTGTTTTTTAGATGTTTCAGGAAACACCATACACTTCTCCAGAGTGTCCCTTGGCAATTTACATCCCGCCCATCAGCATAACAAGGCTCCCAGTTCTCCATGGCCTGTCCTGCCTTTCTGGATTTTACACTTTTTTCAGATGGCCCTTTTGACCGGGGAGAAGTGAGACTTCATTGTAGTGCAGATTTCCTTTGCAAGTTTGCTTGGTTGGCCAAAAAGGGCGTATGCGTTTTTTCCTGAATATGTTCAGGAAAAAACGCATACGCCCTTTTTGGCCAAGTGCATCATTGTGGACGTTCTGCCTCTTTTCCTATGCTTTCAATGCAATTCCAGTCTACCTCCTGAAATCGGTTTCCTGCAATTCTGCCCCGCTTTCAAGTCCTCTTGGCAGCCTTACTTCAGTCTATTTTTGGACGATAGCTGTCATTTATAACTCTGCAGGTTTGTGAATTACAGTGCCCCTGAGCTCCTTTCTTCAACTCGCTTTCTTGTGACCTGGCCGCAACACCGCAGGATGTCTTCAGGCCCTAATCTGGTTCCGGCACGGCACGCTGAGCCTTTGGTTAATTCCTCTTCCTGGTGGGAAATGAGAGTTAAATTTGCCCGTTCAGACACCTCCAGCTAGTCTCTCATTGGTTCTCCCTATTCCTGTTCATCTTCCGCAGAAATTGCAAACAGGGCCAAACAGGAGGTTAAAGGGACTGACTCTCCAAGTCGGTAGAGTGTTAGTAAAGCGTCTGGAATGTTGCACCCGAGTACCAGGGGAGGAAAACCGAGACATATTTGAACACGTCTCCCAATCACATGGTTGATCATACTCTAGGTTCCACATGCATGTTTTAGCTGAAGGAAGAATACCTTAAACATGGGTAGGTGAAAGCCGTGGAATGGGTACCATGCAATATGACTTCAAAGGGTCTTCATTTTCTCACCGAACCTCTCCAATCCTATCACAGCTGCGTTTATGCCCCTGTACACATGGTTGATTCTCTTTCGGAGACATAGCAATCCATAGGTTTTAAGATACTTACTAGTCAGGTACATTCTTAGGCGTTTAATATGTGGTGTTGAGTCCATTTCGTTGAGCAAGGAGTAGCTCTTGTCTATTCCATATTTGGCTTAAGGAACTTTATCTGTGCTCATTTCAATCTCTGGTTTTATGCAGCACCCCAACTCACCTTTACCCTTAAACAAGCATAAGTTGGTTTTCTAAATTTGAGACCCTGTTCTGTTCTGTATTTCAGTTCCTGTGTAGCCAAGTTTACATTCCGTGTATTACTGATATCTTATGATGTTTCTTTTTCTGTGTGACTTATTTCAGTTAGAATCATCATACCTGAATCCACTCATTGTGCTGCTAAGGGCCTGATGACACAGATTTCATTGCTGAGTGATATTGCTTTGTAACTAAATACCACAACTTCTTTATCCATTTTTCACTTTCTGCGATGTTGAACTTGTACGGTAAACGAGGTTCTTGTAAACAGAGCCGTTCCAAACTTTGGGGTGGCTGTGTCTTTTTGATTTTAATTTCCCTAAGCTATAGGACCATAAGTGGAAGTGCCCTAGGTTCTGTTGCTTTGTTTTTTAGATGTTTCAGGAAACACCATACACTTCTCCCGAGTGGTTGTTGGCAATTTACATCCCGCCCATCAGCATAACAAGGCTCCCAGTTCTCCATGGCCTGTCCTGCCTTTCTGGATTTTACACTTTTTTCAGATGGCCCTTTTGACCGGGGGGAAGTGAGACTTCATTGTAGTGCAGATTTCCTTTGCAAGCTTGCTTGGTTGGCCAAAAAGGGCGTATGCGTTTTTTCCTGAATATATTCAGGAAAAAACGCATACGCCCTTTTTGGCCAAGTGCATCATTGTGGACGTTCTGCCTCTTTTCCTATGCTTTCAATGCAATTCCAGTCTACCTACTTAAATCGGTTTCCTGCAATTCTGCCCCGCTTTCAGGTCCTCTTGGCAGCCTTACTTCAGTCTATTTTTGGACGATAGCTGTCATTTATAACTCTGCAGGTTTGTGAATTACAGTGCCCCTGAGCTCCTTTCTTCAACTCGCTTTCTTGTGAGCTGGCCGCAACACCGCAGGATAGCTTCAGGCCCTAATCTGGTTCCGGCACGGCACGTTGAGCCTTTGGTTATTTCCTCTTCCTGGTGGGAAATGAGAGTTAAATTTGCCCGTCCAGACACCTTCAGCTAGCCTCTCATTGGTTCTCGCTATTCCTGTTCATCTTCCGCAGAAATTGCAAACTGGGCCAAACAGGAGGTTAAAGGCGCGGACTCTCCAAGTGGGGAGAGTGTTAGTAAAGCGTCTGGAATGTTGCACCCGAGTACCAGGGGAGGAAAACTGAGACATATTTGAACACGTCTCCCGATCACATGGTTGATCATACTCTGGGTTCCACATGCATGTTTTAGCTGAAGGAAGAATACCTAAAACCTGGGTAGTTGAAACCCGTGGAATGGGTACCATGCAATATGACTTCAAAGGGTCTTCATTTGCTCACCGAACCTCTCCAATCCTATCACAGCTGCGTTTATGCCCCTGTACACATGGTTGATTCTCTTTCGGAGACATAGCAATCCATAGGTTTTAAGATACTTACTAGTCAGGTACATTCTTAGGCGTTTAATATGTGGTGTTGAGTCCATTTCGTTGAGCAAGGAGTAGCTCTTGTCTATTCCATATTTGGCTTAAGGAACTTTATCTGTGCTCATTTCAATCTCTGGTTTTATGCAGCACCCCAACTCACCTTTACCCTTAAACAAGCATAAGTTGGTTTTCTAAATTTGAGACCCTGTTCTGTTCTGTATTTCAGTTCCTGTGTAGCCAAGTTTACATTCCGTGTATTACTGATATCTTATGATGTTTCTTTTTCTGTGTGACTTATTTCAGTTAGAATCATCATACCTGAATCCACTCATTGTGCTGCTAAGGGCCTGATGACACAGATTTCATTGCTGAGTGATATTGCTTTGTAAGTAAATACCACAACTTGTTTATCCATTTTTCACTTTCTGCGATGTTGAACTTGTACTGTAAATGAGGTTCTTGTAAACAGAGCCGTTCCAAACTTTGGGGTGGCTGTGTCTTTTTGATTTTAATTTCCCTAAGCTATAGGACCATAAGTGGAAGTGCCCTAGGTTCTGTTGCTTTGTTTTTTAGATGTTTCAGGAAACACCATACACTTCTCCTGAGTGGTTGTTGGCAATTTACATCCCGCCCAAGAGCATAACAAGGCTCCCAGTTCTCCATGGCCTGTCCTGCCTTTCTGGATTTTACACTTTTTTCAGATGGCCCTTTTGACCGGGGGGAAGTGAGACTTCATTGTAGTGCAGATTTCCTTTGCAAGCTTGCTTGGTTGGCCAAAAAGGGCGTATGCGTTTTTTCCTGAATATATTCAGGAAAAAACGCATACGCCCTTTTTGGCCAAGTGCATCATTGTGGACGTTCTGCCTCTTTTCTTATGCTTTCAATGCAATTCCAGTCTACCTCCTGAAATCGGTTTCCTGCAATTCTGCCCCGCTTTCAAGTCCTTTTGGCAGCCTTACTTCAGTCTATTTTTGGACGATAGCTGTCATTTATAACTCTGCAGGTTTGTGAATTACAGTGCCCCTGAGCTCCTTTCTTCAACTCGCTTTCTTGTGACCTGGCCGCAACACCGCAGGATGTCTTCAGGCCCTAATCTGGTTCCGGCACAGCACGCTGAGCCTTTGGTTATTTCCTCTTCCTGGTGGGAAATGAGAGTTAAATTTGCCCGTC
The DNA here is from genome assembly GCF_949987515.2 of Delphinus delphis. NCBI lineage: Eukaryota > Metazoa > Chordata > Mammalia > Artiodactyla > Delphinidae > Delphinus > Delphinus delphis. The sequence goes on along the minus strand of NW_027192800.1, from coordinate 448,418 downwards.
CAGACACCTCCAGCTAGCCTCTCATTGGTTCTCGCTATTCCTGTTCATCTTCCGCAGAAATTGCAAACTGGGCCAAAAAGGAGGTTAAAGGCGCTGACTCTCCAAGTGGGGAGAGTGTTAGTAAAGCGTCTGGAATGTTGCACCCGAGTACCAGGGGAGGAAAACTGAGACATATTTGAACACGTCTCCCGTTCACATAGTTGATCATACTTGGGTTCCACATGCATGTTTTAGCTGAAGGAAGAATACCTAAAACCTGGGTAGTTGAAACCCGTGGAATGGGTACCATGCAATATGACTTCAAAGGGTCTTCATTTGCTCACCGAACCTCTCCAATCCTATCACTGCTGCGTTTATGCCCCTGTACACATGCTTGATTCTCTTTCGGAGACATAGCAATCCATAGGTTTTAAGATACTTACTAGTCAGGTACATTCTTAGGCGTTAAATATGCGGTGTTGAGTCCATTTCGTTGAGCAAGGAGTAGCTCTTGTCTATTCCATATTTGGCTTAAGGAACTTTATCTGTGCTCATTTCAATCTCTGGTTTTATACAGCACCCCAACTCACCTTTCCCCTTAAGCAAGCATAAGTTGGTTTTCTAAATTTGAGACCCTGTTCTGTTCTGTAATTCAGTTCCTGTGTAGCCAAGTTTCCATTCCGTGTATTACTGATATCTTATGATGTTTCTTTTTCTGTGTGACTTATTTCAGTTAGAATCATCATACCTGAATCCACTCATTGTGCTGCTAAGGGCCTGATGACACAGATTTCATTGCTGCGTGATATTGCTTTGTAAGTAAATACCACATCTTCTTTCTCCATTTTTCACTTTCTGCGATGTTGAACTTGTACTGTAAAAGAGGTTCTTGTAAACAGAGCCGTTCCAAACTTTGGGGTGGCTGTGTCTTTTTGATTTTAATTTCCCTAAGCTATAGGACCATAAGTGGAAGTGCCCTAGGTTCTGTTGCTTTGTTTTTTAGATGTTTCAGGAAACACCATACACTTCTCCCGAGTGGTTGTTGGCAATTTACATCCCCCCCATCAGCATAACAAGGCTCCCAGTTCTCCATGGCCTGTCCTGCCTTTCTGGATTTTACACTTTTTTCAGATGGCCCTTTTGACCGGGGAGAAGTGAGACTTCATTGTAGTGCAGATTTCCTTTGCAAGTTTGCTTGGTTGGCCAAAAAGGGCGTATGCGTTTTTTCCTGAATATGTTCAGGAAAAAACGCATACGCCCTTTTTGGCCAAGTGCATCATTGTGGACGTTCTGCCTCTTTTCCTATGCTTTCAATGCAATTCCAGTCTACCTCCTGAAATCGGTTTCCTGCAATTCTGCCCCGCTTTCAAGTCCTCTTGGCAGCCTTACTTCAGTCTATTTTTGGACGATAGCTGTCATTTATAACTCTGCAGGTTTGTGAATTACAGTGCCCCTGAGCTCCTTTCTTCAACTCGCTTTCTTGTGACCTGGCCGCAACACCGCAGGATGTCTTCAGGCCCTAATCTGGTTCCGGCACGGCACGCTGAGCCTTTGGTTAATTCCTCTTCCTGGTGGGAAATGAGAGTTAAATTTGCCCGTCCAGACACCTCCAGCTAGTCTCTCATTGGTTCTCGCTATTCCTGTTCATCTTCCGCAGAAATTGCAAACTGGGCCAAACAGGAGGTTAAAGGGACTGACTCTCCAAGTGGGGAGAGTGTTAGTAAAGCGTCTGGAATGTTGCACCCGAGTACCAGGGTACGAAAACTGAGACATATTTGAACACGTCTCCCGATCACATGGTTGATCATACTCTAGGTTCCACATGCATGTTTTAGCTGAAGGAAGAATACCTTAAACCTGGGTAGTTGAAACCCGTGGAATGGGTACCATGCAATATGACTTCAATGGGTCTTCATTTGCTCACCGAACCTCTCCAATCCTATCACTGCTGTGTTTATGCCCCTGTACACATGCTTGATTCTCTTTCGGAGACATAGCAATCCATAGGTTTTAAGATACTTACTAGTCAGGTACATTCTTAGGCGTTTAATATGTGGTGTTGAGTCCATTTCGTTGAGCAAGGAGTAGCTCTTGTCTATTCCATATTTGGCTTAAGGAACTTTATCTGTGCTCATTTCAATCTCTGGTTTTATGCAGCACCCCAACTCACCTTTCCCCTTAAGCAAGCATAAGTTGGTTTTCTAAATTTGAGACCCTGTTCTGTTCTATAATTCAGTTCCTGTGTAGCCAAGTTTACATTCCTTGTATTACTGATATCTTATGATGTTTCTTTTTCTGTGTGACTTATTTCAGTTACAATCATCATACCTGAATCCACTCATTGTGCTGCTAAGGGCCTGATGACATAGATTTCATTGCTGAGTGATTTTGCTTTGTAAGTAAATACCACAACTTCTTTATCCATTTTTCACTTTCTGCGATGTTGAGCTTGTACTGTAAACGAGGTTCTTGTAAACAGAGCCGTTCCAAACTTTGGGGTTGCTGTGTCTTTTTGATTTTAATTTCCCTAAGCTATAGGACCATAAGTGGAAGTGCCCTAGGCTCTGTTGCTTTGTTTCTTAGATGTTTCAGGAAACACCATACACTTCTCCCAAGTGTCTGTTGGCAATTTACATCCCGCCCATCAGCATAACAAGGCTCCCAGTTCTCAATGGCCTGTCCTGCCTTTCTGGATTTTACACTTTTTTCAGATGGCCCTTTTGACCGGGGGAAAGTGAGACTTCATTGTAGTGCAGATTTCCTTTGCAAGCTTGCTTGGTTGGCCAAAAAGTGCGTATGCGTTTTTTCCTGAATATATTCAGGAAAAAACGCATACGCCCTTTTTGGCCAAGTGCATCATTGTGGACGTTCTGCCTCTTTTCCTATGCTTTCAATGCAATTCCAGTCTACCTCCTGAAATCGGTTTCCTGCAATTCTGTCCCGTTTTCAAGTCCTCTTGGCAGCCTTACTTCAGTCTATTTTTGGACGATAGCTGTCATTTATAACTCTGCAGGTTTGTGAATTACAGTGCCCCTGAGCTCCTTTCTTCAACTCACTTTCTTGTGACCTGGCCGCAACACCGCAGGATGGCTTCAGGCCCTAATCTGGTTCCGGCACGGCATGCTGAGCCTTTGGTTAATTCCTCTTCCTGGTGGGAAATGAGAGGTAAATTTGCCCGTTCAGACACCTCCAGCTAGTCTCTCATTGGTTCTCGCTATTCCTGTTCATCTTCCACAGAAATTGCAAACTGGGCCAAACAGGAGGTTAAAGGGACTGACTCTCCAAGTCGGGAGAGTGTTAGTAAAGCGTCTGGAATGTTGCACCCGAGTACCAGGTGAGGAAAACTGAGACATATTTGAACACGTCTCCCGTTCACATGGTTGATCATACTCTGGGTTCCACATGCATGTTTTAGCTGAAGGAAGAATACCTTAAACCTGGAGAGTTGAGACCCGTGTAATGGGTACCATGGAATATGACTTCAAAGGGTCTTCATTTGCTCACCGAACCTCTCCAATCCTATCACTGCTGCGTTTATGCCCCTGTACACATGCTTGATTCTCTTTTGGAGACATAGCAATCCATAGGTTTTAAGATACTTACTAGTCAGGTACATTCTTAGGCGTTTAATATGCAGTGTTGAGTCCATTTCGTTGAGCAAGGAGTAGCTCTTGTCTATTCCATATTTGGATTAAGGAACTTTATCTGTGCTCATTTCAATCTCTGGTTTTATGCAGCACCCCAACTCACCTTTCCCCTTAAGCAAGCATAAGTTGGTTTTCTAAATTTGAGACCCTGTTCTGTTTTGGAATGCAGTTCCTGTGTAGCCAAGTTTACATTCCGTGTATTAGTGATATCTTATGATGTTTCTTTTTCTGTGTGACTTATTTCAATTAGAATCATCGTACCTGAATCCACTCATTGTGCTTCTAAGGGCCTGATGACATAGATTTCATTGCTGAGTGATATTGCTTTGTAAGTAAATACCACAACTTCTTTATCCATTTTTCACTTTCTGCGATGTTGAACTTGTACTGTAAACGAGGTTCTTGTAAACAGAACCTTTCCAAACTTTGGGGTGGCTGTGTCTTTTTGATTTTAATTTCCCTAAGCTATAGGACCATAAGTGGAAGTGCCCTAGGCTCTGTTGCTTTGTTTTTAGATGTTTCAGGAAACACCATACACTTCTCCCAAGTGTCTGTTGGCAATTTACATCCCGCCCATCAGCATAACAAGGCTCCCAGTTCTCAATGGCCTGTTGCCTTTCTGGATTTTACACTTTTTTCAGATGGCCCTTTTGACCAGGGGGAAGTGAGACTTCATTGTAGTGCAGATTTCCTTTGCAAGCTTGCTTGGTTGGCCAAAAAGGGCGTATGCGTTTTTTCCTGAATATATTCAGGAAAAAACGCATACGCCCTTTTTGGCCAAGTGCATCATTGTGGACGTTCTGCCTCTTTTCCTATGCTTTCAATGCAATTCCAGTCTACCTCCTGAAATCGGTTTCCTGCAATTCTGCCCCGCTTTCAAGTCCTCTTGGCAGCCTTACTTCAGTCTATTTTTGGACGATAGCTGTCATTTATAACTGTGCAGGTTTGTGAATTACAGTGCCCCTGAGCTCCTTTCTTCAACTCGCTTTCTTTTGAGCTGGCCGCAACACCGCAGGATGGCTTCAGGCCCTAATCTGATTCCGGTACGGCACGCTGAGCCTTTGGTTATTTCCTCTTCCTGGTGGGAAATGAGAGTTAAATTTGCCCGTCCAGACACCTCCAGCTAGTCTCTCATTGGTTCTCGCTATTCCTGTTCATCTTCCGCAGAAATTGCAAACTGGGCCAAAAAGGAGGTTAAAGGGACTGACTCTCCAAGTGGGGAGAGTGTTAGTAAAGCGTCTGGAATGTTGCACCCGAGTACCAGGGTACGAAAACTGAGACATATTTGAACACGTCTCCCGATCACATGGTTGATCATACTCTAGGTTCCACATGCATGTTTTAGCTGAAGGAAGAATACCTTAAACCTGGGTAGGTGAAACCCGTGGAATGGGTACCATGCAATATGACTTCAAAGGGTCTTCCTTTGCTCACCGAACCTCTCCAATCCTATCACTGCTGCGTTTATGCCCCTGTACACATGCTTGATTCTCTTTCGGAGACATAGCAATCTATAGGTTTTAAGATACTTACTAGTCAGGTACATTCTTAGGCGTTTAATATGGGGTGTTGAGTCCATTTCGTTGAGCAAGGAGTAGCTCTTGTCAATTCCATATTTGGCTTAAGGAACTTTATCTGTGCTCATTTCAATCTCTGGTTTTATGCAGCACCCCAACTCACCTTTCCCCTTAAGCAAGCATAATTTGCTTTTCTAAATTTGAGACCCTGTTCTGTTTTGGAATGCAGTTCCTGTGTAGCCAAGTTTACATTCCGTGTATTACTGATATCTTATGATGTTTCTTTTTCTGTGTGACTTATTTCAGTTAGAATCATCATACCTGAATCCACTCATTGTGCTGCTAAGGGCCTGATGACACAGATTTCATTGCTGAGTGATATTGCTTTGTAAGTAAATACCGCAAGTTCTTTATCCATTTTTCACTTTCTGCGATGTTGAACTTGTACTGTAAACGAGGTTCTTGTAAACAGAGCCGTTCCAAACTTTGGGGTGGCTGTGTCTTTTTGATTTTAAATTCCCTAAGCTATAGGACCATAAGTGGAAGTGCCCTAGGCTCTGTTGCTTTGCTTTTTAGATGTTTCAGGAAACACCATACACTTCTCCCGAGTGTCTGTTGGCAATTTACATCCCACCCATCAGCATAACAAGGCTCCCAGTTCTCCATGGCCTGTCCTGCCTTTCTGGATTTTACACTTTTTTCAGATGGCCCTTTTGACCGGGGGGAAGTGAGACTTCATTGTAGTGCAGATTTCCTTTGCAAGTTTGCTTGGTTGGCCAAAAAGGGCGTATGCGTTTTTTCCTGAATATATTCAGGAAAAAACGCATACGCCCTTTTTGGCCAAGTGCATCATTGTGGACGTTCTGCCTCTTTTCCTATGCTTTCAATGCAATTCCAATCTACCTCCTGAAATCGGTTTCCTGCAATTCTGCCCCGCTTTCAAGTCCTCTTGGCAGCCTTACTTCAGTTTATTTTTGGACGATAGCTGTCATTTATAACTCTGCAGTTTTGTGAATTACAGTGCCCCTGAGCTCCTTTCTTCAACTCGCTTTCTTGTGACCTGGCCGCAACACCGCAGGATGGCTTCAGGCCCTAATCTTGTTCCGGCACAGCACGCTGAGCCTTTGGTTAATTCCTCTTCCTGGTGGGAAATGAGAGTTAAATTTGCCCGTTCAGACACCTCCAGCTAGTCTCTCATTGGTTCTCGCTATTCCTGTTCATCTTCCGCAGAAATTGCAAACTGGGCCAAACAGGAGGTTAAAGGGACTGACTCTCCAAGTCGGGAGAGTGTTAGTAAAGCGTCTGGAATGTTGCACCCGAGTACCAGGGGAGGAAAACTGAGACATATTTGAACACGTCTCCCGTTCACATGGTTGATCATACTCTGGGTTCCACATGCATGTTTTAGCTGAAGGAAGAATACCTTAAACCTGGAGAGTTGAGACCCGTGGAATGGGTACCATGCAATATGACTTCAAAGGGTCTTCATTTGCTCACCGAACCTCTCCAATCCTATCACTGCTGCGTTTATGCCCCTGTACACACGCTTGATTCTCTTTTGGAGACATAGCAATCCATAGGTTTTAAGATACTTACTAGTCAGGTACATTCTTAGGCGTTTAATATGCGGTGTTGAGTCCATTTCGTTGAGCAAGGAGTAGCTCTTGTCTACTCCATATTTGGCTTAAGGAACTTTATCTGTGCTCATTTCAATCTCTGGTTTTATGCAGCACGCCAACTCACCTTTACCCTTTAGCAAGCATAAGTTGGTTTTCTAAATTTGAGAACCTGTTCTGTTCTGTAATTCAGTTCCTGTGTATCCAAGTTTACAATCCGTGTATTAGTGATATCTTATGATGTTTCTTTTTCTGTGTGACTTATTTCAGTTAGAATCATCGTACCTGAATCCACTCATTATGCTGCTACAGGCCTGATGACATAGATTTCATTGCTGAGTGATACTGCATTGTACGTAAGTACCACAAGTTCTTTATCCATTTTTCACTTTCTGTGATATTGAACTTGTACGGTAAACGAGGTTCTTGTAAACAGAGGCGTCCCAAACTTTGGGGTGGCTGTGTCTTTTTGATTTTAATTTCCCTAAGCTATAGGACCATAAGTGGAAGTGCCCTAGGCTCTGTTGCTTTGTTTTTTAGATGTTTCAGGAAACACCATACACTTCTCCCGAGTGGTTGTTGGCAAATTACATCCCGCCCATCAGCATAACAAGGCTCCCAGTTCTCCATGGCCTGTCCTGCCTTTCTGGATTTTACACTTTTTTCAGATGGCCCTTTTGACCGGGGAGAAGTGAGACTTCATTGTAGTGCAGATTTCCTTTGCAAGTTTGCTTGGTTGGCCAAAAAGGGCGTATGCGTTTTTTCCTGAATATGTTCAGGAAAAAACGCATACGCCCTTTTTGGCCAAGTGCATCATTGTGGACGTTCTGCCTCTTTTCCTATGCTTTCAATGCAATTCCAGTCTACCTCCTGAAATCGGTTTCCTGCAATTCTGCCCCGCTTTCAAGTCCTCTTGGCAGCCTTACTTCAGTCTATTTTTGGACGATAGCTGTCATTTATAACTCTGCAGGTTTGTGAATTACAGTGCCCCTGAGCTCCTTTCTTCAACTCGCTTTCTTGTGACCTGGCCGCAACACCGCAGGATGTCTTCAGGCCCTAATCTGGTTCCGGCACGGCACGCTGAGCCTTTGGTTAATTCCTCTTCCTGGTGGGAAATGAGAGTTAAATTTGCCCGTTCAGACACCTCCAGCTAGTCTCTCATTGGTTCTCCCTATTCCTGTTCATCTTCCGCAGAAATTGCAAACTGGGCCAAACAGGAGGTTAAAGGGACTGACTCTCCAAGTCGGGAGAGTGTTAGTAAAGCCTCTGGAATGTTGCACCCGAGTACCAGGGTACGAAAACTGAGACATATTTGAACACGTCTCCCGATCACATGGTTGATCATACTCTAGGTTCCACATGCATGTTTTAGCTGAAGGAAGAATACCTTAAACCTGGGTAGTTGAAACCCGTGGAATGGGTACCATGCAATATGACTTCAAAGGGTCTTCATTTGCTCACGAACCTCTCCAATCCTATCACTGCTGCGTTTATGCCCCTGTACACATGCTTGATTCTCTTTCGGAGACATAGCAATCCATAGGTTTTAAGATACTTACTAGTCAGGTGCATTCTTAGGCGTTTAATATGGGGTTTTGTGTCCATTTCGTTGAGCAAGGAGTAGCTCTTGTGTATTCCATATTTGGCATAAGGAACTTTATCTGTGCTCATTTCAATCTCTGGTTTTATGCAGCACCCCAACTCACCTTTACCCTTAAGCAAGCATAAGTTGGTTTTCTAAATTTGAGACCCTGTTCTGTTCTGTAATTCAGTTCCTGTGTAGCCAAGTTTCCATTCCGTGTATTACTGATATCTTATGATGTTTCTTTTTCTGTGTGACTTATTTCAGTTAGAATCATCATACCTGAATCCACTCATTGTGCTGCTACGGGCCTGATGACATAGATTTCATTGCTGAGTGATACTGCATTGTAAGTGAATACCACAACTTCTTTATCCATTTTTCACTTTCTGCGATGTTGAACTTGTACTGTAAACGAGGTTCTTGTAAACGGAGGCGTCCCAAACTTTGGGGTGGCTGTGTCTTTTTGATTTTAAATTCCCTAATCTATAGGACAATAAGTGGAAGTGCCCTAGGCTCTCTTGCTTTGTTTTTTAGATGTTTCAGGAAACACCATACACTTCTCCCGAGTGTTTGTTGGCAATTTACATCCCGCCCTTCAGCATAACAAGGCTCCCAGTTCTCCATGGCCTGTCCTGCCTTTCTGGATTTTACACTTTTTTCAGATGGCCCTTTTGACCGGGGGGAAGTGAGACTTCATTGTAGTGCAGATTTCCTTTGCAAGCTTGCTTGGTTGGCCAAAAAGGGCATATGCGTTTTTTCCTGAATATATTCAGGAATAAACGCATACGCCCTTTTTGGCCAAGTGCATCATTGTGGACGTTCTGCCTCTTTTCCTATGCTTTCAATGCAATTCCAGTCTACCTCCTGAAATCGGTTTCCTGCAATTCTGCCCCGCTTTCAAGTCCTCTTGGCAGCCTTACTTCAGTCTATTTTTGGACGATAGCTGTCATTTATAACTCTGCAGGTTTGTGAATTACAGTGCCCCTGAGCTCCTTTCTTCAACTCGCTTTCTTGTGAGCTGGCCGCAACACCGCAGGATGGCTTCAGGCCCTAATCTGGTTCCGGCACGGCACGCTGAGCCTCTGGTTATTTCCTCTTCCTGGTGGGAAATGAGAGTTAAATTTGCCCGTCCAGACACCTCCAGCTAGTCTCTCATTGGTTCTCGCTATTCCTGTTCATCTTCCGCAGAAATTGCAAACTGGGCCAAACAGGAGGTTAAAGGCGCTGACTCTCCAAGTGGGGACAGTGTTAGTAAAGCATCTGGAATGTTGCACCCGAGTACCAGGGGAGGAAAACTGAGACATATTTGAACACGTCTCCCGATCTCATGGTTGATCATACTCTGGGTTCCACATGCATGTTTTAGCTGAAGGAAGAATACCTAAAACCTGGGTAGTTGAAACCCGTGGAATGGGTACCATGCAATATGTTTTCAAAGGGTCTTCATTTGCTCACCGAACCTCTCTAATCCTATCACTGCTGCGTTTATGCCCCTGTACACATGCTTGATTCTCTTTCGGAGACATAGCAATCCCTAGGTTTTAAGATACTTACTAGTCAGGTACATTCTTAGGCGTTTAATATGCGGTGTTGAGTCCATTTCGTTGAGCAAGGAGTAGCTCTTGTCTATTCCATATTTGGCTTAAGGAACTTTATCTGTGCTCATTTCAATCTCTGGTTTTATGCAGCACCCCAACTCACCTTTCCCCTTAAGCAAGCATAAGTTGGTTTTCTAAATTTGAGACCCTGTTCTGTTCTGTAATTCAGTTCCTGTGTAGCCAAGTTTCCATTCCGTGTATTACTGATATCTTATGATGTTTCTTTTTCTGTGTGACTTATTTCAGTTAGAATCATCATACCTGAATCCACTCATTGTGCTGCTAAGGGACTGATGACACAGATTTCATTGCTGAGTGATATTGCTTTGTAAGTAAATACCACAACTTTTTTATCCATTTTTCACTTTCTGCGATGTTGAACTTGTACTGTAAACGAGGTTCTTGTAAACAGAGCCATTCGAAACTTTGGGGTGGCTGTGTCTTTTTGATTTTAAATTCCCTAATCTATAGGACCATAAGTGGAAGTGCCCTAGGCTCTCTTGCTTTGTTTTTTAGATGTTTCAGGAAACACCATACACTTCTCCCGAGTGTTTGTTGGCAATTTACATCCCGCCCTTCAGCATAACAAGGCTCCCAGTTCTCCATGGCCTGTCCTGCTTTCTGGATTTTACACTTTTTTCAGATGGCCCTTTTGACCGGGGGGAAGTGAGACTTCATTGTAGTGCAGATTTCCTTTGCAAGCTTGCTTGGTTGGCCAAAAAGGGCATATGCGTTTTTTCCTGAATATATTCAGGAATAAACGCATACGCCCTTTTTGGCCAAGTGCATCATTGTGGACGTTCTGCCTCTTTTCCTATGCTTTCAATGCAATTCCAGTCTACCTCCTGAAATCGGTTTCCTGCAATTCTGCCCCGCTTTCAAGTCCTCTTGGCAGCCTTACTTCAGTCTATTTTTGGACGATAGCTGTCATTTATAACTCTGCAGGTTTGTGAATTACAGTGCCCCTGAACTCCTTTCTTCAACTCGCTGTCTTGTGAGCTGGCCGCAACACCGCAGGATGGCTTCAGGCCCTAATCTGGTTCCGGCACGGCACGCTGAGCCTCTGGTTATTTCCTCTTCCTGGTGGGAAATGAGAGTTAAATTTGCCCGTCCAGACACCTCCAGCTAGTCTCTCATTGGTTCTCGCTATTCCTGTTCATCTTCCGCAGAAATTGCAAACTGGGCCAAACAGGAGGTTAAAGGCGCTGACTCTCCAAGTGGGGACAGTGTTAGTAAAGCATCTGGAATGTTGCACCCGAGTACCAGGGGAGGAAAACTGAGACATATTTGAACACGTCTCCCGATCTCATGGTTGATCATACTCTGGGTTCCACATGCATGTTTTAGCTGAAGGAAGAATACCTAAAACCTGGGTAGTTGAAACCCGTGGAATGGGTACCATGCAATATGATTTCAAAGGGTCTTCATTTGCTCACCGAACCTCTCTAATCCTATCACTGCTGCGTTTATGCCCCTGTACACATGCTTGATTCTCTTTCGGAGACATAGCAATCCCTAGGTTTTAAGATACTTACTAGTCAGGTACATTCTTAGGCGTTTAATATGCGGTGTTGAGTCCATTTCGTTGAGCAAGGAGTAGCTCTTGTCTATTCCATATTTGGCTTAAGGAACTTTATCTGTGCTCATTTCAATCTCTGGTTTTATGCAGCACCCCAACTCACCTTTCCCCTTAAGCAAGCATAAGTTGGTTTTCTAAATTTGAGACCCTGTTCTGTTCTGTAATTCAGTTCCTGTGTAGCCAAGTTTCCATTCCGTGTATTACTGATATCTTATGATGTTTCTTTTTCTGTGTGACTTATTTCAGTTAGAATCATCATACCTGAATCCACTCATTGTGCTGCTAAGGGACTGATGACACAGATTTCATTGCTGAGTGATATTGCTTTGTAAGTAAATACCACAACTTTTTTATCCATTTTTCACTTTCTGCGATGTTGAACTTGTACTGTAAACGAGGTTCTTGTAAACAGAGCCATTCGAAACTTTGGGGTGGCTGTGTCTTTTTGATTTTAAATTCCCTAAGCTATAGGACCATAAGTGGAAGTGCCCTAGGCTCTCTTGCTTTGTTTTTTAGATGTTTCAGGAAACACGATACACTTCTCCCCAGTGGTGTTGGCAATTTACATCCCACCCATCAGCATAACAAGGCTCCCAGTTCTCCATGGCCTGTCCTGCCTTTCTGGATTTTACACTTTTTTCAGATGGCCCTTTTGACCGGGGGGAAGTGAGACTTCATTGTAGTGCAGATTTCCTTTGCAAGCTTGCTTGGTTGGCCAAAAAGGGCGTATGCGTTTTTTCCTGAATATATTCAGGAAAAAACGCATACGCCCTTTTTGGCCAAGTGCATCATTGTGGACGTTCTGCCTCTTTTCCTATGCTTTCAATGCAATTGCAGTCTACCTCCTGAAATCGGTTTCCTGCAATTCTGCCCCGCTTTCAAGTCCTCTTGGCAGCCTTACTTCAGTCTATGTTTGGACGATAGCTGTCATTTATAACTGTGCAGGTTTGTGAATTACAGTGCCCCTGAGCACCTTTCTTCAACTCGCTTTCTTGTGACCTGGCCGCAACACCGCAGGATGGCTTCAGGCCCTAATCTGGTTCCGGCCCGGCATGCTGAGCCTTTGGTTAATTCCTCTTCCTGGTGGGAAATGAGAGTTAAATTTGCCCGTTCAGACACCTCCAGCTAGTCTCTCATTGGTTCTCGCTATTCCTGTTCATCTTCCGCAGAAATTGCAAACTGGGCCAAACAGGAGGTTAAAGGGACTGACTCTCCAAGTGGGGAGAGTGTTAGTAAAGCGTCTGGAATGTTGCACCCGAGTACCAGGGGAGGAAAACTGAGACATATTTGAACACGTCTCCCGTTCACATGGTTGATCATACTCTGGGTTCCACATGCATGTTTTAGCTGAAGGAAGAATACCTTAAACCTGGAGAGTTGAGACCCGTGTAATGGGTACCATGCAATATGACTTCAAAGGGTCTTCATTTGCTCACCGAACCTCTCCAATCCTATCACTGCTGCGTTTATGCCCCTGTACACACGCTTGATTCTCTTTTGGAGACATAGCAATCCATAGGTTTTAAGATACTTACTAGTCAGGTACATTCTTAGGCGTTTAATATGGGGTGTTGAGTCCATTTCGTTGAGCAAGGAGTAGCTCTTGTGTATTCCATATTTGGCTTAAGGAACTTTATCTGTGCTCATTTCAATCTCTGGTTTTATGCAGCACCCCAACTCACCTTTCCCCTTAAGCAAGCATAATTTGCTTTTCTAAATTTGAGACCCTGTTCTGTTTTGGAATGCAGTTCCTGTGTAGCCAAGTTTCCATTGCGTGTATTACTGATATCTTATGATGTTTCTTTTTCTGTGTGACTTATTTCAGTTAGAATCATCATACCTGAATCCACTCATTGTGCTGCTAAGGGCCTGATGACACAGATTTCATTGCTGAGTGATATTGCTTTGTAAGTAAATACCGCAAGTTCTTTATCCATTTTTCACTTTCTGCGATGTTGAACTTGTACTGTAAACGAGGTTCTTGTAAACAGAGCCGTTCGAAACTTTGGGGTGGCTGCGTCTTTTTGATTTTAAATTCCCTAAGCTATAGGACCATAAGTGGAAGTGCCCTAGGCTCTGTTGCTTTGTTTTTTAGATGTTTCAGGAAACACCATACACTTCTCCCCAGTGTCTGTTGGCAATTTACATCCCACCCATCAGCATAACAAGGCTCCCAGTTCTCCATGGCCTGTCCTGCCTTTCTGGATTTTACACTTTTTTCAGATGGCCCTTTTGACCGGGGGGAAGTGAGACTTCATTGTAGTGCAGATTTCCTTTGCAAGTTTGCTTGGTTGGCCAAAAAGGGCGTATGCGTTTTTTCCTGAATATATTCAGGAAAAAACGCATACGCCCTTTTTGGCCAAGTGCATCATTGTGGACGTTCTGCCTCTTTTCCTATGCTTTCAATGCAATTCCAGTCTACCTCCTGAAATCGGTTTCCTGCAATTCTGCCCCGCTTTCAAGTCCTCTTGGCAGCCTTACTTCAGTCTATTTTTGGACGATAGCTGTCATTTATAACTCTGCAGGTTTGTGAATTACAGTGCCCCTGAGCTCCTTTCTTCAACTCGCTTTCTTGTGACCTGGCCGCAACACCGCAGAATGGCTTCAGGCCCTAATCTGGTTCCGGCCCGGCACGCTGAGCCTTTGGTTAATTCCTCTTCCTGGTGGGAAATGAGAGTTAAATTTGCCCGTCCAGACACCTGCAGCTAGCCTCTCATTGGTTCTCGCTATTCCTGTTCATCTTCCGCAGAAATTGCAAACTGAGCCAAACAGGAGGTTAAAGGCGCTGACTCTCCAAGTGGGGAGAGTGTTAGTAAAGCGTCTGGAATGTTGCACCCGAGTACCAGGGTACGAAAACTGAGACATATTTGAACACGTCTCCCGATCACATGGTTGATCATACTCTGGGTTCCACATGCATGTTTTAGCTGAAGGAAGAATACCTAAAACCTGGGTAGTTGAAACCCGTGGAATGGGTACCATGCAATATGACTTCAAAGGGTCTTCATTTGCTCACCGAACCTCTCCAATCCTATCACTGCTGCGTTTATGCCCCTGTACACATGCTTGATTCTCTTTCGGAGACATAGCAATCCCTAGGTTTTAAGATACTTACTAGTCAGGTACATTCTTAGGCGTTTAATATGCGGTGTTGAGTCCATTTCGTTGAGCAAGGAGTAGCTCTTGTCTATTCCATATTTGGCTTAAGGAACTTTATCTGTGCTCATTTCAATCTCTGGTTTTATGCAGCACCCCAACTCACCTTTACCCTTAAGCAAGCATAAGTTGGTTTTCTAAATTTGAGACCCTGTTCTGTTCTGTAATTCAGTTCCTGTGTAGCCAAGTTTCCATTCCGTGTATTACTGATATCTTATGATGTTTCTTTTTCTGTGTGACTTATTTCAGTTAGAATCATCATACCTGAATCCACTCATTGTGCTGCTAAGGGCCTGATGACATAGATTTCATTGCTGAGTGATATTGCTTTGTAAGTGAATACCACAACTTCTTTATCCATTTTTCACTTTCTGCGATGTTGAACTTGTAAGGTAAACGAGGTTCTTGTAAACAGAGCCGTTCCAAACTTTGGGGTGGCTGTGTCTTTTTGATTTTAATTTCCCTAAGCTATAGGACCATAAGTGGAAGTGCCCTAGGTTCTGTTGCTTTGTTTTTTAGATGTTTCAGGAAACACCATACACTTCTCCCGAGTGGTTGTTGGCAATTTACATCCCGCCCATCAGCATAACAAGGCTCCCAGTTCTCCATGGCCTGTCCTGCCTTTCTGGATTTTACACTTTTTTCAGATGGCCCTTTTGACCGGGGGGAAGTGAGACTTCATTGTAGTGCAGATTTCCTTTGCAAGCTTGCTTGGTTGGCCAAAAAGGGCGTATGCGTTTTTCCCTGAATATATTCAGGAAAAAACGCATATGCCCTTTTTGGCCAAGTGCATCATTGTGGACGTTCTGCCTCTTTTCCTATGCTTTCAATGCAATTCCAGTCTACCTCCTGAAATCGGTTTCCTGCAATTCTGCCCCGCTTTCAAGTCCTCTTGGCAGCCTTACTTCAGTCTATTTTTGGACGATAGCTGTCATTTATAACTCTGCAGGTTTGTGAATTACAGTGCCCCTGAGCTCCTTTCTTCAACTCGCTTTCTTGTGACCTGGCCGCAACACCGCAGGATGGCTTCAGGCCCTAATCTGGTTCCGGCCCGGCACGCTGAGCCTTTGGTTAATTCCTCTTCCTGGTGGGAAATGAGAGTTAAATTTGCCCGTCCAGACACCTGCAGCTAGCCTCTCATTGGTTCTCGCTATTCCTGTTCATCTTCCGCAGAAATTGCAAACTGAGCCAAACAGGAGGTTAAAGGCGCTGACTCTCCAAGTGGGGAGAGTGTTAGTAAAGCGTCTGGAATGTTGCACCCGAGTACCAGGGTACGAAAACTGAGACATATTTGAACACGTCTCCCGATCACATGGTTGATCATACTCTGGGTTCCACATGCATGTTTTAGCTGAAGGAAGAATACCTAAAACCTGGGTAGTTGAAACCCGTGGAATGGGTACCATGCAATATGACTTCAAAGGGTCTTCATTTGCTCACCGAACCTCTCCAATCCTATCACTGCTGCGTTTATGCCCCTGTACACATGCTTGATTCTCTTTCGGAGACATAGCAATCCCTAGGTTTTAAGATACTTACTAGTCAGGTACATTCTTAGGCGTTTAATATGCGGTGTTGAGTCCATTTCGTTGAGCAAGGAGTAGCTCTTGTCTATTCCATATTTGGCTTAAGGAACTTTATCTGTGCTCATTTCAATCTCTGGTTTTATGCAGCACCCCAACTCACCTTTACCCTTAAGCAAGCATAAGTTGGTTTTCTAAATTTGAGACCCTGTTCTGTTCTGTAATTCAGTTCCTGTGTAGCCAAGTTTCCATTCCGTGTATTACTGATATCTTATGATGTTTCTTTTTCTGTGTGACTTATTTCAGTTAGAATCATCATACCTGAATCCACTCATTGTGCTGCTAAGGGCCTGATGACATAGATTTCATTGCTGAGTGATATTGCTTTGTAAGTGAATACCACAACTTCTTTATCCATTTTTCACTTTCTGCGATGTTGAACTTGTACGGTAAACGAGGTTCTTGTAAACAGAGCCGTTCCAAACTTTGGGGTGGCTGTGTCTTTTTGATTTTAATTTCCCTAAGCTATAGGACCATAAGTGGAAGTGCCCTAGGTTCTGTTGCTTTGTTTTTTAGATGTTTCAGGAAACACCATACACTTCTCCCGAGTGGTTGTTGGCAATTTACATCCCGCCCATCAGCATAACAAGGCTCCCAGTTCTCCATGGCCTGTCCTGCCTTTCTGGATTTTACACTTTTTTCAGATGGCCCTTTTGACCGGGGGGAAGTGAGACTTCATTGTAGTGCAGATTTCCTTTGCAAGCTTGCTTGGTTGGCCAAAAAGGGCGTATGCGTTTTTCCCTGAATATATTCAGGAAAAAACGCATATGCCCTTTTTGGCCAAGTGCATCATTGTGGACGTTCTGCCTCTTTTCCTATGCTTTCAATGCAATTCCAGTCTACCTCCTGAAATCGGTTTCCTGCAATTCTGCCCCGCTTTCAAGTCCTCTTGGCAGCCTTACTTCAGTCTATTTTTGGACGATAGCTGTCATTTATAACTCTGCAGGTTTGTGAATTACAGTGCCCCTGAGCTCCTTTCTTCAACTCGCTTTCTTGTGACCTGGCCGCAACACCGCAGGATGGCTTCAGGCCCTAATCTGGTTCCGGCCCGGCACGCTGAGCCTTTGGTTAATTCCTCTTCCTGGTGGGAAATGAGAGTTAAATTTGCCCGTCCAGACACCTGCAGCTAGCCTCTCATTGGTTCTTGCTATTCCTGTTCATCTTCCGCAGAAATTGCAAACTGAGCCAAACAGGAGGTTAAAGGCGCTGACTCTCCAAGTGGGGAGAGTGTTAGTAAAGCGTCTGGAATGTTGCACCCGAGTACCAGGGTACGAAAACTGAGACATATTTGAACACGTCTCCCGATCACATGGTTGATCATACTCTGGGTTCCACATGCATGTTTTAGCTGAAGGAAGAATACCTAAAACCTGGGTAGTTGAAACCCGTGGAATGGGTACCATGCAATATGACTTCAAAGGGTCTTCATTTGCTCACCGAACCTCTCCAATCCTATCACTGCTGCGTTTATGCCCCTGTACACATGCTTGATTCTCTTTCGGAGACATAGCAATCTATAGGTTTTAAGATACTTACTAGTCAGGTACATTCATAGGCGTTTATTATGCGGTGTTGAGTCCATTTCGTTGAGCAAGGAGCAGCTCTTGTCTATTCCATATTTGGCTTAAGGAACTTTATCTGTGCTCATTTCAATCTCTGGTTTTATGCAGCACCCCAACTCACCTTTCCCCTTAAGCAAGCATAAGTTGCTTTTCTCAATTTGAGACCCTGTTCTGTTCTGTAATTCAGTTCCTGTGTAGCCAAGTTTCCATTCCGAATATTACTGATATCTTATGTTGTTTCTTTTTCTGTGTGACTTATTTCAGTTAGAATCATCATACCTGAATCCACTCATTGTGCTGCTAAGGGCCTGATGACATAGATTTCACTGCTGAGTGATATTGCTTTGTAATTAAATACCACAACTTCTTTATCCATTTTTCAATTTCTGCGATGTTGAACGTGTACTGTAAACGAGTTTCCTGTAAACAGAGCTGTTCCAAACTTTGGGGTGGCTGTGTCTTTTTGATTTTAATTTCCCTAAGCTATAGCACCATAAGTGGAAGTGCCCTAGGCTCTGTTGCTTTGTTTTTTAGATGTTTCAGGAAACACCATACACTTCTCCAGAGTGGCTGTTGGCAATTTACATCCCGCCCATCAGCATAACAAGGCTCCCAGTTCTCCATGGCCTGTCGTGCCTTTATGGATTCTACACTTTTTTCAGATGGCCCTTTTGACCAGGTGGAAGTGAGACTTCATTGTAGTGCAGATTTCCTTTGCAAGCTTGCTTGGTTGGCCAAAAAGTGCGTATGCTTTTTTTCCTGAATATATTCAGGAAAAAACGCATACGCCCTTTTTGGCCAAGTGCATCATTGTCGAGGTTCTGACTCTCTTCATATGTTTTCAATGCAATTCCAGTCTACCTCCTGAAATCGGTTTCCTGCAATTCTGCCTTGCTTTCAATGCCTCTTCATAGCCTTACCTCAATATATTTTTTGAAAATAGTTGGCCTTTATAACTCTGCAGGTTTTTGAATTGCATTGGCCCTTAGCTCCATTTTTTAGCTCTTATTTTTGTGGTCTTGCCCCGTAACCACAGGATTCCTTGAAGCCCTATTTTTCTTCTGGGGCACCTTGCTGTGCCTTTGGTTAATTCTTCTTACTGATGTGATATTAGAGTGACATGTGCCCATTGAAACCGCTACAGCTAGTTTCTCACTGGTTCCTCCTATTCCCATTCATCCTCTGCACTAACTGCAGACTGTGCGATACCAGAACTTAAAGGCATTGACTCCATGTGGGGATGTTGTTAGTAAAGCGGCTGGAATGTCAATCCGGAGCCCCAGGAGAGGAAAAATGAGGTGCGTTTTAGAAACCTTTCCCGATCATATGGTATACCAGTCGCTGGGTTTCCCAAGCATGGTTTAGCTGTAGGAAGATTCCCTTCAACCTGGAGTGTTGGGACCCTTGGAATGAGCAGCATGAAGTATTGCATTAAACTTTCGGCAGTTGCTCACCAAAGCTCACCAATCCTGTCAGCCCCAAGTGTCCAGCCTTATGTCTTATCCAGCTGTGGGTTTATATGTGGTCAATCCAGGTTGCATCACAGCCCCTGAGCGAATTTTGTAAGAATTTTTCTCTCTTTCATTGTTTCAGCGTTTTGTTTTTAAAATTTATTTCTATAATGGGGTTTAGCTCATCTTCACTGCTGTGTTTGTGCCGCTCTGCACACACTTGATTCCCTTATGGAGATATATCAATACATGGGTTTTAAGATTCTTATTACTCAGATATATTTCTCTGCGGTGTATAGGGTGTGTTGAGGCCAGTTCATTGAGCAAGGTGTAGATCTTGTCTAATACCTATTTGGTTTATTGAACGGTATCTGTGCTAATTTCAAACTCTGGTTTTATGCATCACCCCACCTCTCCTTTCCCCTTAAGCTGACATAAGTGTGTTTTCTAAATGTGAGACACTGTTCTGTTCTGTAATTCATTTCTTGTGCAGCCATATTTACCCTCCCTCTATAAGTGATATCTTATGATATGTTTCTTTTTCTGTTTGACTTATTTCAAGTAGTATTATCGGACCTAAATCCACTCTTTATCCTTCTACTAGCCTTATTACATTGATTTCATGGTGAAGAGATATTCCATTGTACATAAGTACCACATCTTCTTTATCCATTGTTCTCTTTCCTGGGATATTTAAGGTGTACTGAAGTTGAGGTTCTTGTAAACAGAGTAGCCCTAAACTGTGGTGTGCTTGTGTCTTGTTGATTTTTAGACTTCCCTAGATATACTCCCATGATTGGAAGAGTCCTATGCTCTGTAGCTCTGTTTTTTAGATGATTTAGGAACCACCATACACTTCTCCAGAGTGGCTCTCGGCAGTTCACACACTGCCCATCAGCGTATAAAGGCTCCCTGTTCTCCATGGCCTGTCCTGCATTTCTGGTTTTTACAATTTTTTAGGATGGCCCTTTTGACCGGTGGGAAGTGAGACTTCTTTGTTGTGCACATTTGCATTGCTTGCTTGCTTCGTTGCCCATAAAGTGCGTATGCGTTTTTTCCTGGATATAATCAGGAAAAAACGCATACGCCCTTTTGGGCCAACTGCATCATTGTCGAAATTCTGCCGCTTTTCATGTGCGTTAAAGACGAGTCCAATCTATCTCTTGAAATCTGTTTCTTGCAATTCTGTCTTGCATTCAGATCCTCTTCTTTGCCTTACCTCAACATATTTTTGGACGTTAGTTTTCATTTATAACTCTGCAGGTTTGTGAATTGCAGTGACCCTGAGCTCCATTTTTTAAGTTGCTCTTTTGTGAGCTGGCCTCAAACCCGCAGGATTGCTTCAGGCCCTATTTTGGCTCCGGCGAGGCAGGCTGAGCCTTTCTTTAATTCTTATTCTTAATGGGAAATTAGAGTGATATGTGCCCGTCCAAACCCCTACAACTCTTCTCTCATTGGTTCCCCCTCTTCCCGTTCATCCTCCTCACAATTTGCAAAATGTGTGAAACAGAAGTTTAAATGTGCTGATTCTCCAAGTGGGGAGATTCTAAGTAGCGTGGCTGGAATGGTGAACAGGAGCACCAGGAGAGGATAAATGAGGTGCATTTTAGACACATCTCCCGATCACATGGTGTACAGTCCTCTGGGTTTTCCATGCATGTTTTAGCTGTAGGAAGATCCCTTGAACCTGCAGATTTGGGACCCATTGAATGGGTACCAGGTAGTATTACTTTAAAGGGTGTGCATTTCCTCACCCAACCTCACATTTCTCTTAGCGCAAACAGTTTCCAGCCTTATGTCTCATCCTGCTGTGGGTCTAGATGTGTTCAATCCATGTTGCATCACCGTCCCTGAGGAAAAGTTGTAAGAGGTTTTCTCTGTCTCTCTGTCGTTTATTTTTTTCAATTTATTACTATATTGGTTACAGCTGATTTTCAAAGCTCTGTTTCTTGCTGCTGTACATCCACTTGATTCGCGTACAGAGAGACATCAATAAATTCTTTTTCAGATTCTTACCAGTCGTATATATTCTTTTCCGGTGACTTGAGTGTGCTGAGTGCAGTTCTTTTAGCTACCGTGTAGGCCTTGTTGATTATCAGTTTGGTATTTGGAATGGTATCTTTGCTAATTTCAACCTCCTGGATGATGCCTCACCCCTCCCCACCTTTCCCGTTTAGCAGCCTTATGCGTGTTTTCTACATATTTGACTATGTTTTTGTTTTGTAATTTATTTCATGTGTAGCCATTTTGGATTCCACCTTTAAGTGATATCTTATGATATGTGTCTTTTTCTTTTTGAATTCTGTCACTTAGAATGATCATACGTAACTCCTCCGGAGTTGTTACAACTGGCCATATTTCATTGATTTCCAGGCTGAATAATATTCCACTCTACCTAAGTACCACATCTCTATCCATTTTTCCCCTCCAGAGACATTTAAGTTATATCCTAGTCGAGGATCTTTTAAACAGAGAGGGGGTAAACATTGGGGTGCCTGTGTCCTCTCGATTTTTGTTTTTCCCAAGATATACGCCCATGAGTGCAAGTGCCCTATGCTCTGTAGCTCATTTTTTAGATGCTTTAGTAAACACAATACACTTCTCCAGAATGGCCGTTGGCAATATACATTTCCACTATAAGTCTCACAGGGCTCCCTCTTCTCGTTGCCCTGTCCTGCATTTCTGTTGTTTACGCTTTATGAGGATGGCTCTTCTGACTGATGCGAAGTGATATCTTTTGTAGTATTGACTTCCAGTGCCCACCTGTTTGGTTGGCTAAAAAAGTGTATGCCCTTTTCTTGAATATATACAGAAAAGAATGCATACACCCTTTTTGGCCAACTGCAATGTTGGCAATGTTCAGCTCCTTTTCTTGTGCTTAATGGCGAGTCCTTTCTACCTCCTCAAATCCCTTTCCTGCCATTCTCCCTTGCTTACAAGTCCTTTTCTCTGACTTTCCTCAAGACATTTTTCAGTGATGGATATTTTCAACTCTGCAGTTTTGTGAATTTTACTGCCCCTGAGTTCCATTGTTCAACTTGTGTTTATGGGAACTGGCCACAAAGCAGCGGGATTTCCTCAAGCCCTATACTGTTTCCATGGGCAACCCTAGCCTTTGGTCAATTCGTCTTCCTGATTGGAAATTAGAGTGACATGTGCCTGTCTGAACACCTAGGACTTGTCTCTCATTGTTCCTCATCCTTCCGCTTCATCCTCTGGACAAATTCCAAACTGTACGCAACAGGATGTTGACAGTGCTGACATCTCCAAGTGGGGAGACTGTTAGTAAAGAAGCTGGAGGGGTGAACCCGAGCACCAGGAGATGAGGAGATGAGATGCCTTTTCCAAACTCTTCCCGATCAGACGGTATACCATCCTCTGGGTGTGACAGACATGTTTTAGCAGTAGGAAGAGTCCCATTCATGTAAGGAGAACACCAGGGCTTTTTCAAAATCAGTGTCTCCCCGAAACCCAAACTGGGGAATTTTTTAAGCTACGGCTACACATATGTTCATTAAGGGCCTTGGGAAGTAGGCAGAGTCCAAACTTTAGATGATTGAAGTCTTCAGGGTCAGAAGCACTCACCACCAGCTTCCCTTAGGCTACACTTTAACTGTCATTGATAGATGATGTCAATAAAAATATCTATTCTTTTTCAGATTATTTCCCCTTATAGGTTATTGCAAAATGTTGAGTGTAGTTCCCTGTGCTATACAGTAGTTCCTTGTTGATGATCTATTTTATACATAGCAGTGTGTATGTGTTCATTCCAAACTGTTAATTTATCCCTCCTCCCACCTTTCCCCTTTGGTAATAATAAATTATAAGATTTTATACTTCTCAGAAATGGGGGAGCTGAAAGAGAGGTATCATTTTCAATGGAAAAGCATTTAAAACAAGATTGAAGGTTTAACCAAGATTATTAGCTGTACATCCTTGGAAAGAAATCACTTCGTTTCTCTAATATTGACCTGACAAATAAGACAAACCTTTTCACTGAACTTGCTTATAAAAAGTGATGGAAATATCAAATGGAAGTGTTAAAAACATCTTATTTTACCCGAGCCTTATACACTGTTCTTTGTTAACTACAGTTTGGCTCACACATCTGTTCATTGAGGTTACAATAGTCTCAATTTCTGTTACTGATCCTCCAGAGTGGACCCCAACAAGTGTCCCCCTGCCCAGTGTCATTGGGGCCAACAGATCGAGACTGAGTTTTGTTCACAAGCAAAGGAAACTTTATATTTTGATCAGAGAATGGAGAGGTGAGAGCATGCACTACCCCGTGGGCTGTGGGCTGGGCTGCTGTGTAGAGATCCTGTCAGAGTCAGTGGGAGGGAGGGAGGCGGCGGAGCTCTCGAGGGCCGGGTTGGCTGTAGCTCAGGCTCTATATCGTGGAGTCTGCACTGGGCCCCAGGAGCTGAGGTGTCGACCCAGCCATTCTGCACTAGGAAATCTGGTCTGAAGTGCCGGGTGTGGAACCTCTGCATGCGGGACCCTAGGAGCACGTGAAATTAGACAAAGCACAAAGGATAAAAAAGGTTAGACTTGACTTTATTGCCCAGATTCTATTTTTATCTCCCAGGGATTTTTAATGGGCTTTGCTGGGGACAAACCCCTCCTCTGCCTTTTGTCCCGTTCCTCATTCTTGGAGTGCTGAGGGTGCAGACCCTTCTTCTGTAACTGCTGAGTGCTGAGTTGGGAGCCCTCATACCCTGGGGCGAGGGTCAGAGCTTCTCCCCAGCAGCCTCCCGGTGACGTTGATTGTCCCCAGGACCCCTGCCTCCCTGCTCGTCCACCTGAGCACCAGCATTGGAAGTGTTATAGATTCTAATGACCTTTAAGGGTCCAGGAAAGAGATGTGCAGAGACGCTGTGGGGGCCGGTTTCACCCCGCCCCACATTTGTTCGGCCACCTTAGGCTGACCGTCTCTGCCAGCCTAGATGCTCTGACCAGTAGTCTGCGCTTTCTTCAATTAGGCCCCTGAATTAACGTACAAACAGCACCAGGTGTCAGAGCCCTGCCCGCTCAACTCCCAGACAGTCCAGGGTCAGTGGTGATCAAGGACCATGATGGCTACTGAGTCAACAGCCTTTTGAAGTAAACAGGAGTCCAGCCGGTCTTATTGGCCACCATCATCACGGTGTCTGTAGGCTTTTCTATGGTGACAGTGTGGTATACTGTTCCCCCGCCAAGATTATTAGCTCCCCTCTGGGTGCAGTAAGTCCTGCAAGCAGTAGTCTACTCTTTTGGGACACACTCTTGTTGTTTTATGAGAGAAACTCCAGGTCAAGTGATGTTCACACGAGTCGTCATGGTGCCCTGTTGCCCCCGGTTATCTCTCTGGATGTTGGAGTTGGAGGGCCTCCTCACTCGAGGTCGGTGTGCCCACGGAGCGAACCCTGCAACTTCAGGGCATGGTTGGTGGTTAGGATCACCACGTGGGGTCCTTTTACCTTAGGAGGGAGGTGGCCTTTTGGGCTGCTGATTTCCAGGTTTTTAGATACCGCCAGTATCTTGGCCAGATGTGGCAGTGGGCCAAGCCCCTTAGTGACCGTAGTTTATCCTACCTGGATGACATTCTTGCATTGTTCCATTTCAAGTGGTCCCAGTTTTTGCACTAATTCTCCAATGGCGATTCACCTTTCACCGGGAATGTAAAGGTCAAAGGGTTTAGCTAAATTAGGGAGTTCCAGGGCAAGGGTCTGAATTGACTGCTCTTTCCATTCTTGAAAGGCCACTTCTGGATTCTATTCAAAAGGATCATCATCTTTTCCTTTCAGTGTTTCATATAGAGGCCCAGCTAGTAGACTGTAGTTAGGGATCCAGAAGCAGCAAACCCTGGCCTCCCCAGGAACCCCTAAGCTGTCTTCTAGTTTTAGAAAGGGGTAAGGCTGAAAATGGTTTCTTCCCTTTCCTGGGATGGGCTTCTCTGACCTTCTGTGAGAATGAAGCCCAGGCAGGTCACCGCAGTCTGTGATATTTGAGCTTTTTCTTGGACAACTTCTATCCTTTATTGGCTTGGTAGTTCAGAGGCCTCCTTAGTAGGGCTGGTGATCAGAATGTCGTCTGCATATTGAAGGAGGGTTTCCTTTTCCAGAGGTAGAACTTTTAGGTCTTTAGCTAAGCTTTCCCCAAAGATGGTGTGGGAATTTTTGCACCCTTGGGGCCAGACGGCCCGGAAGTATTGTTTTAGTTGTATGTTGAGTCCTGCCACTCACAAGCCAAAATTTCTTGTGACTCTGGGACTAATGGAATACAAAAGAAGGCATCATTGAAGACTAATACAGAATACCATGTCCTGGTGGTTGGTAGAATGACCAGCAGGGTGTAGGAATTAGGAGCAACTGGAGGTATATCCTCGGTGGCTTCACTGACTGTCCTGACATCCTTTACCAGGTCCCCAGTGGCCCATGGGGCTCTCGTGGTCAGACCAATCCCAGAATATGGAGCTCACCTGGGCAGGTACCCCACCCCCACCCCAGCCCACGGGGCTCTCGTGGTCAGGCCCCTCCCAGGATACAGAGCTACCCTTGCAGGTACCGTGGCAGGGCTGGGCACACAGGAACCGTGCACATAGCCCTCATTGCAGAGCACCCCCAGCTCACCTGTCGCTCAGAGCTGACACAGAGCACCTCAGAGCAGGACTTGAACTAACAAACAGCAGCTGCGACAGGTCTGTGACCCTGGGCATCACTCCGTGAGGCCTCCCTCCACCTGGTCTTCCAGAGACTTCCACTGCACCCGGGGCACCAGGCCTCTGTCTCCAACCACCACCCACCCCTCCTCTCCCTGACTCCTGGGTTCCTCTCATTAGGAGAGGGTTTTCTTGAAGTTGTCTCCCACTCATGGGCCAGATAAAATGATTAGAAAACAAGCCAAAGCTGCAGCCCCTTGTCTATCCTGACTCTCAGGAGCCCACACCTGTTCCTTGGACCTGGCCGGTTCAGCAAGTTCCATTTTCTGCAACTGTGAGCCCCTGAGGGGTGATGATTGGCTGACCTGGGCAGCCTTACCGTGCCGGCCAGCCCTCCCCAGGTGTGCCTGGGTTGAGATCAATATAAATACCACTCCAGGCAGCAAGAGCCCCTGCAGCCGTGCCTGACGCCATTTTCTCTGCCCTGTCAGCAGTCTCGGGGCTGGGCTGGTGGGAGGGAGTGAGAGGCCACGGCTTTGTGGGTGGCCCAGTGTGAGTGGGGCTCTGCTGGACTTTCTGCAGCAGTTGCCAGGCTGCCACCTGCTAAAGAAGAGGATGTGTCACCCATACCTGCTGCTGGAATTTCTCCCTGGGCAGAGGTGAGGAAGGAAAAAAGCAGTGGGGGCAGGGACAGGACGGGTATCTCAGGCAGGGAAATGGAAATCTTCCAGAAGAGCACCCAGGGCCAGGACCATCCTGGCTGGCCTGCAGGCACCAAGTCGGCCGGCATGCTGTCACTCGTGTGGCTCTATGGCCCTTCCTCTAGGCTTTCAAGTCCTTGTATATATTCAGGTGTTTTACCTGGGACGGGTGGGAATAGTTCAGCAGCAACTGGCCTGGGGCTCAGCTCACGTTTACTCACAGATGCCTCGGCACGGTGCCCCAGCTTTGCAATGAGGACGCTTGTTGCGTGGGGGCTGCTGGCTGAATGGGAGACGATTCCCCACCACTGACCAACTTCAGAATTGTTTACAACTGGAGCAAGTGCCCTGATACGGTTTTCCTCTGTGTAACTGGTGGGTTCTGTGTTTTTTTTCTCTTTTTCGTTTTTGGTTCAAGGTAGATTTTATTCCTCTTTTTTGTATTTACAGATATAAGCATGGAAATAATTTATTCATATAAATACATGTATGTGCAGGGAATAATTGTTTTTTCTGTTTTATTTTTTAAATTTTATTTCTTTTTAATTTTGAATTTTATTTTATATTTTTATACAGCAGGTTCTTATTGGTTATCTATTTTATACATATAAATGTATACATGCCAATCCCAGTCTCTCAACTCCTCCCACCACCACCCCCCAACAGCTTTCCCCCCTTGTTGTCCATACGTTTGTTGTCTACATCTGTTGCTCTATTTATGCCTTGCAAAATGGTTAATCTGTACAGTTTTTCTAGGTTCCACATATATGCATGTATATACAAGATTTGTTTTTCTCTTTCTGACTTACTTCACTCTGTATGACAGTCTCTAGATCCATCGACGTCTCTACAAATGACCCAATTTCATTCCTTTTCATGGCTTAGTAATATTCCATTTTATATATGTACCACAGCTTTATGCATTCGTCTGTCTGTGGGCATTTAGGTTGCTTCCATTACCTCGATATTGTAAATAGTGATGCAATGAACATTGCGGTGAATGACTCTTTTTGATTTATGGTTTTGTCTGGGTATATGTCCAGTACTGGGATTGCTGTATCATATGGTAATTCTATTGTTAGTTTCTTAAGAAATTCCATATTGTTCTCCATAATGACTGTATCAATTTATATTCCCAACAATAGTGGAAGAGGGTTCCTTTTCTCCACACCCTTTCCAGCATTTTTTGTTTGTAGATTTTCAATGATGCCTATTCTACCAGGTGTGAGGTGATACCTCATTGTTGAATCCATTTCGTTGAGCAAGGGGTAGCTCTTGTCTATTACATATTTGGCTTATGGAACGGTATCTGTGCTAATTTCAAATTCTGCTTTTATGCAGCACCCCAACTCACCTTCCCACTTAAGCAGGCATAAGTTGGTTTTCTAAACTTGAGACCCTGTTCTGTTTTGTAATTCAGTTCATGTGTAGCCAAGTTCACATTCCGTGTATTAGTGATACCTTATGATGTTTCTTTTTCTGTGTGACTTATTTCACTTAGAATCATCGTGCCTCAATCCACTCATTATGCTGGTACGGGCCTGGTGACATAGATTTCATTGCTGAGTGGTATTCTGTTGTACATAAGTACCGCAACTTCTTTATCCATTATTTGCTCTCTGGGATATTTAACTTGTGCCGTAGAAGAGATTCCTGTAATAAGAGCCGTCCCAAATTTTGGGGTTGCTGTGTCTTTTTGATATTAATTTCCCTAAGCTATAGGACCATAAGTGGAAGTGCCCTAGGCTCTGTTGCTTTGTTTTTTAGATGTTTCAGGAAACACCATACACTTCTCCCGAGTGTCTGTTGGCAATTTACATGCCGCCCATCAGCATAACAAGGCTCCCAGTTCTCCATGGCCTGTCCTGCCTTTCTGGATTTTACACTTTATTCTGATGGCCCTTTTGACCGGGGGGAAGTGAGACTTCATTGTAGTGCAGATTTCCTTTGCAAACTTGCTTGGTTGGCCAAAAAGGGCGTATGCGTTTTTTCCTGAATATATTCAGGAAAAAACGCATATTCCCTTTTGGCAAAGTGCATCATTGTGGACGTTCTGCCTCTTTTCGTATGCTTTCAATGCAAATCCAGTCTACCTCCTGAAATCGGTATCCTGCAATTCTGCCCCGCTTTCAAGTCCTCTTGGCAGCCTTACTTCAGTCTATTTTTGGACGATAGCTGTCATTTATAACTCTGCAGGTTTGTGAATTACAGAGCCCCTGAGCTCCTTTCTTCAACTCACTTTGTTGTGAGCTGGCCGCAACACCGCAGGATGGCTTCAGGCCCTAATCTGTTTCCGGCATGGCACGCTGAGCCTTTGGTTAATTCCTCTTCCTAGTGGGAAATGAGAGTTAAATTTGCCCGTTCAGACACCTCCAGCTAGTCTCTCATTGGTTCTCCCTATTCCTGTTCATCTTCCGCAGAAATTGCAAACTGTGTCAAACAGGAGGTTAAAGGCGCTGACTCTCCAAGTGGGGAGAGTGTTAGTAAAGCGTCTGGAATGTTGCACCCGAGTACCAGGGGAGGTAACCTGAGACATATTTGAACACGTCTACCGATCACATGGTTGATCATACTCTAGGCTCCACATGCATGTTTTAGCTGAAGGAAGAATACCTAAAACATGGGTAGTTGAAACCCGTGGAATGGGTACCATGCAATACGACTTCAATGGGTCTTCATTTGCTCACCGAACCTCTCCAATCCTATCACTGCTGCGTTTATGCCCCTGTACACATGCTTGATTCTCTTTCAGAGACATAGCAATCCATAGGTTTTAAGATACTTACTAGTCAGGTACATTCTTAGGCGTTTAATATGCGGTGTTGAGTCCATTTCGTTGAGCAAGGAGTAGCTCTTGTCTATTCCATATTTGGCTTAAGGAACTTTATCTGTGCTCATTTCAATCTCTGGTTTTATGCAGCACCCCAACTCACCTTTACCCTTAAGCAAGCATAGGTTGGTTTTCTAAATTTGAGACCCTGTTCTGTTTTGGAATTCAGTTCCTGTGTAGCCAAGTTTACATTCCGTGTATTAGTGATATCTTATGATGTTTCTTTTTCTGTGTTACTTATTTCAGTTAGAATCATCGTACCTGAATCCACTCATTGTGCTGCTAAGGGCCTTGTGACACAGATTTCATTGCTGAGTGATGTTGCTTTGTAAGTAAATACCACAACTTCTTTATCCATTTTTCACTTTCTGCGATGTTGAACTTGTACTATAAACGAGTTTCTTGTAAAGAGAGCCGTTCCAAACTTTGGGGTGGCTGTGTCTTTTTGATTTTAATTTCCCTAAGCTATAGGACCATAAGTGGAAGTGCCCTAGGTTCTGTTGCTTTGTTTTTTAGATGTTTCAGGAAACACCATACACTTCTCCCGAGTGGTTGTTGGCAATTTACATCCCGCCCATCAGCATAACAAGGCTCTCAGTTCTCCATGGCCTGTCCTGCCTTTCTGGATTTTACACTTTTTTCAGATGGCCCTTTTGACCGGGGGGAAGTGAGACTTCATTGTAGTGCAGATTTCCTTTGCAAGCTTGCTTGGTTGGCCAAAAAGGGCGTATGCGTTTTTTCCTGAATATATTCAGGAAAAAACGCATACGCCCTTTTTGGCCAAGTGCATCATTGTGGACGTTCTGCCTCTTTTCCTATGCTTTCAATGCAATTCCAGTCTACCTCCTGAAATCGGTTTCCTGCAATTCTGCCCCACTTTCAAGTCCTCTTGGCAGCCTTACTTCAGTATATTTTTGGACGATAGCTGTCATTTATAACTCTGCAGGTTTGTGAATTACAGTGCCCCTGAGCTCCTTTCTTCAACTCGCTTTCTTTTGAGCTGGCCGCAACACCGCAGGATGGCTTCAGGCCCTAATCTGGTTCCGGTACGGCACGCTGAGCCTTTGGTTATTTCCTCTTCCTGGTGGGAAATGAGAGTTAAATTTGCCCGTCCAGACACCTCCAGCTAGCCTCTCATTGGTTCTCGCTATTCCTGTTCATCTTCCGCAGAAATTGCAAACTGTGCCAAAAAGGAGGTTAAAGGCATTGACTCTCCAAGTGGGGAGAGTGTTAGTAAAGCATCTGGAATGTTGCACCCGAGTACCAGGGTACGAAAACTGAGACATATTTGAACACGTCTCCCGATCACATGGTTGATCATACTCTGGGTTCCACATGCATGTTTTAGCTGAAGGAAGAATACCTAAAACCTGGGTAGTTGAAACCCGTGGAATGGGTACCATGCAATATGACTTCAAAGGGTCTTCATTTGCTCACTTAACATCTCCAATCCTATCACTGCTGCGTTTATGCCCCTGTACACATGCTTGATTCTCTTTCGGAGACATAGCAATCCATAGGTTTTAAGATACTTACTAGTCAGGTACATTCTTAGGCGTTTAATATGCGGTGTTGAGTCCATTTCGTTGAGCAGGGAGTAGCTCTTGTCTATTCCATATTTGGCTTAAGGAACTTTATCTGTGCTCATTTCAATCTCTGGTTTTATGCAGCACCCCAACTCACCTTTACCCTTAAGCAAGCATAAGTTGGTTTTCTAAATTTGAGAACCTGTTCTGTTCTGTAATTCAGTTCCTGTGTAGCCAAGTTTACATTCCGTGTATTACTGATATCTTATGATGTTTCTTTTTCTGTGTGACTTATTTCAGTTAGAATCATCATACCTGAATCCACTCATTGTGCTGCTAAGGGCCTGATGACATAGATTTCATTGCTGAGTGATATTGCTTTGTAAGTGAATACCACAACTTCTTTATCCATTTTTCACTTTCTGCGATGTTGAACTTGTACTGTAAACGAGGTTCTTGTAAACAGAGCCGTTCCAAACTTTGGGGTGGCTGTGTCTTTTTGATTTTAATTTCCCTAAGCTATAGGACCATAAGTGGAAGTGCCCTAGGCTCTGTTGCTTTGTTTTTTAGATGTTTCAGGAAACACCATACACTTCTCCAGAGTGTCTGTTGGCAATTTACATCCCGCCCATCAGCATAACAAGGCTCCCAGTTCTCCATGGCCTGTTGCCTTTCTGGATTTTACACTTTTTTCAGATGGCCCTTTTGACCGGGGGGAAGTGAGACTTCATTGTAGTGCAGATTTCCTTTGCAAGCTTGCTTGGTTGGCCAAAAAGGGCATATGCGTTTTTTCCTGAATATATTCAGGAAAAAACGCATACGCCCTTTTTGGCCAAGTGCATCATTGTGGACGTTCTGCCTCTTTTCCTATGCTTTCAATGCAATTCCAGTCTACCTCCTGAAATCGGTTTCCTGCAATTCTGCCCCGCTTTCAAGTCCTCTTGGCAGCCTTACTTCAGTCTATTTTTTGACGATAGCTGTCATTTATAACTCTGCAGGTTTGTAAATTACAGTGCCCCTGAGCTCCTTTCTTCAACTCGCTTTCTTGTGATCTGGCCGCAACACCGCAGGATGTCTTCAGGCCCTAATGTGGTTCCGGCATGGCACGCTGAGCCTTTGCTTAATTCCTCTTCTTGGTGGGAAATGAGAGTTAAATTTGCCCGTCCAGACACCTCCAGCTAGCCTCTCATTGGTTCTCGCTATTCCTGTTCATCTTCCGCAGAAATTGCAAACTGGGGCAAACAGGAGGTTAAAGGCGGTGACTCTCCAAGTAGGGAGAGTGTTAGTAAAGCATCTGGAATGTTGCACCCGAGTACCAGGGGAGGAAAACTGAGACATATTTGAACACGTCTCCCGTTCACACGGTTGATCATACTCTGGGTTCCACATGCATGTTTTAGCTGAAGGAAGAATACCTTAAACCTGGAGAGTTGAGACCCGTGTAATGGGTACCATGCAATATGACTTCAAAGGGTCTTCATTTGCTCACAGAACCTCTCCAATCCTATCACTGCTGCGTTTATGCCCCTGTACACATGCTTGATTCTCTTTCAGAGACATAGCAATCCATAGGTTTTAAGATACTTACTAGTCAGGTACGTTCTTAGGCGTTTAATATGCGGTGTTGAGTCCATTTCGTTGAGCAAGGAGTAGCTCTTGTCTATTCCATATTTGGCTTAAGGAACTTTATCTGTGCTCATTTCAATCTCTGGTTTTATGCAGCACCACAACTCACCTTTACCCTTAAGCAAGCATAAGTTTGTTTTCTAAATTTGAGACCCTGTTCTGTTCTGTAATTCAGTTCCTGTGTAGCCAAGTTTACATTCCGTGTATTACTGATATCTTATGATGTTTCTTTTTCTGTGTGACTTATTTCAGTTAGAATCATCATACCTGAATCCACTCATTGTGCTGCTAAGGGCCTGATGACACAGATTTCTTTGCTGAGTGATATTGCTTTGTAAGTAAATACCACAACTTCTTTATCCATTTTTCACTTTCTGCAATGTTGAGCTTGTACTGTAAACGAGGTTCTTGTAAACAGAGCCGTTCCAAACTTTGGGGTGGCTGTGTCTTTTTGATTTTAATTTCCCTAAGCTATAGGACCATAAGTGGAAGTGCCCTAGGCTCTGTTGCTTTGTTTTTTAGATGTTTCAGGAAACACCATACACTTCTCCCGAGTGGTTGTTGGCAATTTACATCCCGCCCATCAGCATAACAAGGCTCCCAGTTCTCCATGGCCTGTCCTGCCTTTCTGGATTTTACACTTTTTTCAGATGGCCCTTTTGACCGGGGGGAAGTGAGACTTCATTGTAGTGCAGATTTCCTTTGCAAGCTTGCTTGGTTGGCCAAAAAGGGCGTATGCGTTTTTTCCTGAATATATTCAGGAAAAACGCATACGCCCTTTTTGGCCAAGTGCATCATTGTGGACGTTCTGCCTCTTTTCCTATGCTTTCAATACAATTCCAGTCTACCTCCTGAAATCGGTTTCCTGCAATTCTGCCCCGCTTTCAAGTCCTCTTGGCAACCATACTTCAGTCTATTTTTGGATGATAGCTGTCATTTATAACTGTGCAGGTTTGTGAATTACAGTGCCCCTGAGCTCCTTTCTTCAACTCGCTTTCTTGTGACCTGGCCGCAACACCGCAGGATGGCTTCAGGCCCTAATCTGGTTCTGGCACGGCACGCTGAGCCTTTGGTTAATTCCTCTTCCTGGTGGGAAATGAGAGTTAAATTTGCCCATCAAGACACCTCCAGCTAGCCTCTCATTGGTTCTCGCTATTCCTGTTCATCTTCCACAGAAATTGCAAACTGGACCAAACAGGAGGTTAAAGGGACTGACTCTCCATGTCGGGAGAGTGTTAGTAATGCATCTGGAATGTTGCACCCGAGTACCAGGGTAAGAAAACTGAGACATATTTGAACACGTCTCCCGATCACATGGTTGATCATACTCTAGGTTCCACATGCATGTTTTAGCTGAAGGAAGAATACCTTAAACCAGGGTAGTTGAAACCCGTGGAATGGGTACCATGCAATATGACTTCAAAGGGTCTTCATTTGCTCACCGAACCTCTCCAATCCTATCACTGCTGCGTTTATGGCCCTGTACACATGCTTGATTCTCTTTCGGAGACATAGCAATCCATAGGTTTTAAGATACTTTCAAGTCTGGTACATTCTTAGGTGTTTAATATGCGGTTATGAGTCCATTTCGTTGAGCAAGGAGTAGCTCTTTTCTATTCCATATTTGGCGTAAGGAACTTTATCTGTGCTCATTTCAATCTCTGGTTTTATGCAGCACCCCAACTTACCTTTACCCTTAAGCAAGCATAAGTTGGTTTTCTAAATTTGAGACCCTGTTCTGTTCTGTAATTCAGTTCCTGTGTAGCCAAGTTTACATTCCGTGTATTACTGATATCTTATGATGTTTCTTTTTCTGTGTGACTTATTTCAGTTAGAATCATCATACCTGAATCCACTCATTGTGCTGCTAAGGGCCTGATGACACAGATTTCATTGCTGAGTGATATTGCTTTGTAAGTAAATACCACAACTTCTTTATCCATTTTTCACTTTCTGCGATGTTGAACTTGTACTGTAAACGAGGTTCTTGTAAACAGAGCCGTTCCAAACTTTGGGGTGGCTGTGTCTTTTTTATTTTAATTTCCGTAAGCTATAGGACCATAAGTGGAAGTGCCCTAGGTTCTGTTGCTTTGTTTTTTATATGTTTCAGGAAACACCATACAATTCTCCCGAGTGGTTGTTGGCAATTTACATCCTGCCCATCAGCATAACAAGGCTCCCAGTTCTCCATGGCCTGTCCTGCCTTTCTGGATTTTACACTTTTTTCAGATGGCCCTTTTGACCGGGGGGAAGTGAGACTTCATTGTAGTGCAGATTTCCTTTGCAAGCTTGCTTGGTTGGCCAAAAAGGGCGTATGCGTTTTTTCCTGAATATATTCAGGAAAAAACGCATACGCCCTTTTTGGCCAAGTGCATCATTGTGGACGGTCTGCCTCTTTTCTTATGCTTTCAATGCAATTCCAGTCTACCTCCTGAAATCGGTTTCCTGCAATTCTGCCCCGCTTTCAAGTCCTCTTGGCAGCCTTACTTCAGTATATTTTTGGACGATAGCTGTCATTTATAACTCTGCAGGTTTGTGAATTACAGTGCCCCTGAGCTCCTTTCTTCAACTCGCTTTCTTTTGAGCTGGCCGCAACACCGCAGGATGGCTTCAGGCCCTAATCTTTTTCCGGCACGGCACGCTGAGCCTTTGGTTAATTCCTCTTCCTGGTGGGAAATGAGAGTTAAATTTGCCCGTTCAGACACCTCCAGCTAGTCTCTCATTGGTTCTCGCTATTCCTGTTCATCTTCCGCAGAAATTGCAAACTGGGCCAAACAGGAGGTTAAAGGGACTGACTCTCCAAGTCGGGAGAGTGTTAGTAAAGCGTCTGGAATGTTGCACCCGAGTACCAGGGTACGAAAACTGAGACATATTTGAACACGTCTCCCGATCAAATGGTTGATCATACTCTAGGTTCCACATGCATGTTTTAGCTGAAGGAAGAATACCTTAAACCTGGGTAGTTGAAACCCGTGGAATGGGTACCATGCAATATGACTTCAAAGGGTCTTCATTTGCTCACCGAACCTCTCCAATCCTATCACTGCTGCGTTTATGCCCCTGTACACATGCTTGATTCTCTTTCAGAGACATACCAATCCATAGGTTTTAAGATACTGACAAGTCAGGTACATTCTTAGGCGTTTAATATGCGGTGTTGAGTCCATTTTGTTGAGCAAGGAGTAGCTCTTGTCTATTCCATATTTGGCTTAAGGAACTTTATCTGTGCTCATTTCAATCTCTGGTTTTATGCAGCACCACAACTCACCTTTACCCTTAAGCAAGCATAAGTTTGTTTTCTAAATTTGAGACCCTGTTCTGTTCTGTAATTCAGTTCCTGTTTGGCCAAGTTTACATTCCGTGTATTACTGATATCTTATGATGTTTCTTTTTCTGTGTGACTTATTTCAGTTAGAATCATCATACCTGAATCCACTCATTGTGCTGCTAAGGGCCTGATGACACAGATTTCTTTGCTGAGTGATATTGCTTTGTAAGTAAATACCACAACTTCTTTATCCATTTTTCACTTTCTGCGATGTTGAGCTTGTACTGTAAACGAGGTTCTTGTAAACAGAGCCGTTCCAAACTTTGGGGTGGCTGTGTCTTTTTGATTTTAATTTCCCTAAGCTATAGGACCATAAGTGGAAGTGCCCTAGGCTCTGTTGCTTTGTTTTTTAGATGTTTCAGGAAACACCATACACTTCTCCCGAGTGGTTGTTGGCAATTTACATCCCACCCATCAGCATAACAAGGCTCCCAGTTCTCCATGGCCTGTCCTGCCTTTCTGGATTTTACACTTTTTTCAGATGGCCCTTTTGACCGGGGGGAAGTGAGACTTCATTGTAGTGCAGATTTCCTTTGCAAGCTTGCTTGGTTGGCCAAAAAGGGCGTATGCGTTTTTTCCTGAATATATTCAGGAAAAACGCATACGCCCTTTTTGGCCAAGTGCATCATTGTGGACGTTCTGCCTCTTTTCCTATGCTTTCAATACAATTCCAGTCTACCTCCTGAAATCGGTTTCCTGCAATTCTGCCCCGCTTTCAAGTCCTCTTGGCAGCCTTACTTCAGTCTATTTTTGGATGATAGCTGTCATTTATAACTGTGCAGGTTTGTGAATTACAGTGCCCCTGAGCTCCTTTCTTCAACTCGCTTTCTTGTGACCTGGCCGCAACACCGCAGGATGGCTTCAGGCCCTAATCTGGTTCTGGCACGGCACGCTGAGCCTTTGGTTAATTCCTCTTCCTGGTGGGAAATGAGAGTTAAATTTGCCCATCCAGACACCTCCAGCTAGCCTCTCATTGGTTCTCACTATTCCTGTTCATCTTCCACAGAAATTGCAAACTGGACCAAACAGGAGGTTAAAGGGACTGACTCTCCATGTCGGGAGAGTGTTAGTAATGCATCTGGAATGTTGCACCCGAGTACCAGGGTAAGAAAACTGAGACATATTTGAACACGTCTCCCGATCACATGGTTGATCATACTCTAGGTTCCACATGCATGTTTTAGCTGAAGGAAGAATACCTTAAACCAGGGTAGTTGAAACCCGTGGAATGGGTACCATGCAATATGACTTCAAAGGGTCTTCATTTGCTCACCGAACCTCTCCAATCCTAACACTGCTGCGTTTATGGCCCTGTACACATGCTTGATTCTCTTTCGGAGACATAGCAATCCATAGGTTTTAAGATACTTTCAAGTCTGGTACATTCTTAGGTGTTTAATATGCGGTTATGAGTCCATTTCGTTGAGCAAGGAGCAGCTCTTTTCTATTCCATATTTGGCGTAAGGAACTTTATCTGTGCTCATTTCAATCTCTGGTTTTATGCAGCACCCCAACTTACCTTTACCCTTAAGCAAGCATAAGTTGGTTTTCTAAATTTGAGACCCTGTTCTGTTCTGTAATTCAGTTCCTGTGTAGCCAAGTTTACATTCCGTGTATTACTGATATCTTATGATGTTTCTTTTTCTGTGTGACTTATTTCAGTTAGAATCATCATACCTGAATCCACTCATTGTGCTCCTAAGGGCCTGATGACACAGATTTCATTGCTGAGTGATATTGCTTTGTAAGTAAATACCACAACTTCTTTATCCATTTTTCACTTTCTGCGATGTTGAGCTTGTACTGTAAACGAGGTTCTTGTAAACAGAGCCGTTCCAAACTTTGGGGTGGCTGTGTCTTTTTGATTTTAATTTCCCTAAGCTATAGGACCATAAGTGGAAGTGCCCTAGGTTCTGTTGCTTTGTTTTTTATATGTTTCAGGAAACACCATACACTTCTCCCGAGTGGTTGTTGGCAATTTACATCCTGCCCATCAGCATAACAAGGCTCCCAGTTCTCCATGGCCTGTCCTGCCTTTCTGGATTTTACACTTTTTTCAGATGGCCCTTTTGACCGGGGGGAAGTGAGACTTCATTGTAGTGCAGATTTCCTTTGCAAGCTTGCTTGGTTGGCCAAAAAGGGCGTATGCGTTTTTTCCTGAATATATTCAGGAAAAAACGCATACGCCCTTTTTGGCCAAGTGCATCATTGTGGACGGTCTGCCTCTTTTCCTATGCTTTCAATGCAATTCCAGTCTACCTCCTGAAATCGGTTTCCTGCAATTCTGCCCCGCTTTCAAGTCCTCTTGGCAGCCTTACTTCAGTATATTTTTGGACGATAGCTGTCATTTATAACTCTGCAGGTTTGTGAATTACAGTGCCCCTGAGCTCCTTTCTTCAACTCGCTTTCTTTTGAGCTGGCCGCAACACCGCAGGATGGCTTCAGGCCCTAATCTGGTTCCGGCACGGCACGCTGAGCCTTTGGTTAATTCCTCTTCCTGGTGGGAAATGAGAGTTAAATTTGCCCGTCCAGACACCTCCAGCTAGCCTCTAATTGGTTCTCGCTATTCCTGTTCATCTTCCGCAGAAATTGCAAACTGAGCCAAACAGGAGGTTAAAGGGACTGACTCTCCAAGTCGGGAGAGTGTTAGTAAAGCGTCTGGAATGTTGCACCCGAGTACCAGGGTACGAAAACTGAGACATATTTGAACACGTCTCCCGATCACATGGTTGATAATACTCTAGGTTCCACATGCATGTTTTAGCTGAAGGAAGAATACCTTAAACCTGGGTAGTTGAAACCCGTGGAATGGGTACCATGCAATATGACTTCAAAGGGTCTTCATTTGCTCACCGAACCTCTCCAATCCTATCACTGCTGCGTTTATGCCCCTGTACACATGCTTGGTTCTCTTTCGGAGACATAGCAATCCATAGGTTTTAAGATACTTACTAGTCAGGTACATTCTTAGGCGTTTAATATGGGGTGTTGAGTCCATTTCGTTGAGCAAGGAGTAGCTCTTGTCTATTCCATATTTGGCTTAAAGAACTTTATCTGTGCTCATTTCAATCTCTGGTTTTATGCAGCACCCCAACTCACCTTTACCCTTAAGCAAGAATAAGTTGGTTTTCTAAATTTGAGACCCTGTTCTGTTCTGTAATTCAGTTCCTGTGTAGCCAAGTTTACATTCCGTGTATTACTGATATCTTATGATGTTTCTTTTTCTGTGTGACTTATTTCAGTTAGAATCATCATACCTGAATCCACTCATTGTGCTGCTAAGGGCCTGATGACACAGATTTCATTGCTGAGTGATATTGCTTTGTAAGTAAATACCACAACTTCTTTATCCATTTTTCACTTTCTGCGATGTTGAACTTGTACTGTAAACGAGGTTCTTGTCAACAGAGCCGTTCCAAACATTGGGGTGGCTGTGTCTTTTTGATTTTAATTTCCCTAAGCTATAGGACCATAAGTGGAAGTGCCCTAGGTTCTGTTGCTTTGTTTTTTAGATGTTTCAGGAAACACCATACACTTCTCTCGAGTGGTTGTTGGCAATTTACATCCCGCCCATCAGCATAACAAGGCTCCCAGTTCTCCATGGCCTGTCCTGCCTTTCTGGATTTTACACTTTTTTCAGATGGCCCTTTTGACCGGGGGGAAGTGAGACTTCATTGTAGTGCAGATTTTCTTTGCAAGCTTGCTTGGTTGGCCAAAAAGGGCGTATGCGTTTTTTCCTGAATATATTCAGGAAAAAACGCATACGCCCCTTTTGGCCAAGGGCATCATTGTGGACGTTCTGCCTCTTTTCCTATGCTTTCAATGCAATTCCAGTCTACCTCCTGAAATCGGTTTCCTGCAATTCTGCCCCGCTTTCAAGTCCTCTTGGCAGCCTTACTTCAGTATATTTTTGGACGATAGCTGTCATTTATAACTCTGCAGGTTTGTGAATTACAGTGTCCCTGAGCTCCTTTCTTCAACTCGCTTTCTTTTGAGCTGGCCGCAACACCGCAGGATGGCTTCAGGCCCTAATCTGGTTCCGGTACGGCACGCTGAGCCTTTGGTTATTTCCTCTTCCTGGTGGGAAATGAGAGTTAAATTTGCCCGTCCAGACACCTCCAGCTAGCCTCTCATTGGTTCTCGCTATTCCTGTTCATCTTCCGCAGAAATTGCAAACTGTGCCAAACAGGAGGTTAAAGGCGCTGACTCTCCATGTCGGGAGAGTGTTAGTAAAGCGTCTGGAATGTTGCACCCGAGTACCAGGGTACGAAAACTGAGACATATTTGAACACGTCTCCCGATCACATGGTTGATAATACTCTGGGTTCCACATGCATGTTTTAGCTGAAGGAAGAATACCTAAAACCTGGGTAGTTGAAACCCGTGGAATGGGTACCATGCAATATGACTTCAAAGGGTCTTCATTTGCTCACTTAACATCTCCAATCCTATCACTGCTGCGTTTATGCCCCTGTACACATGCTTGATTCTCTTTCGGAGACATAGCAATCCATAGGTTTTAAGATACTTACTTGTCAGGTACATTCTTAGGCGTTTAATATGCGGTGTTGAGTCCATTTCGTTGAGCAAGGAGTAGCTCTTGTCTATTCCATATTTGGCTTAAGGAACTTTATCTGTGCTCATTTCAATCTCTGGTTTTATGCAGCACCCCAACTCACCTTTACCCTTAAGCAAGCATAAGTTGGTTTTCTAAATTTGAGAACCTGTTCTGTTCTGTAATTCAGTTCCTGTGTAGCCAAGTTTACATTCCGTGTATTAGTGATATCTTATGATGTTTCTTTTTCTGTGTGACTTATTTCAGTTAGAATCATCATACCTGAATCCACTCATTGTGCTGCTAAGGGCCTGATGACACAGATTTCATTGCTGAGTGATATTGCTTTGTAAGTAAATACCACAACTTCTTTATCCATTTTTCACTTTCTGCGATGTTGAACTTGTACTGTAAACGAGGTTCTTGTCAACAGAGCCGTTCCAAACATTGGGGTGGCTGTGTCTTTTTGATTTTAATTTCCCTAAGCTATAGGACCATAAGTGGAAGTGCCCTAGGTTCTGTTGCTTTGTTTTTTAGATGTTTCAGGAAACACCATACACTTCTCTCGAGTGGTTGTTGGCAATTTACATCCCGCCCATCAGCATAACAAGGCTCCCAGTTCTCCATGGCCTGTCCTGTCTTTCTGGATTTTACACTTTTTTCAGATGGCCCTTTTGACCGGGGGGAAGTGAGACTTCATTGTAGTGCAGATTTTCTTTGCAAGCTTGCTTGGTTGGCCAAAAAGGGCGTATGCGTTTTTTCCTGAATATATTCAGGAAAAAACGCATACGCCCCTTTTGGCCAAGGGCATCATTGTGGACGTTCTGCCTCTTTTCCTATGCTTTCAATGCAATTCCAGTCTACCTCCTGAAATCGGTTTCCTGCAATTCTGCCCCGCTTTCAAGTCCTCTTGGCAGCCTTACTTCAGTATATTTTTGGACGATAGCTGTCATTTATAACTCTGCAGGTTTGTGAATTACAGTGCCCCTGAGCTCGTTTCTTCAACTCGCTTTCTTGTGACCTGGCCGCAACACCGCAGGATGGCTTCAGGCCCTAATGTGGTTCCGGTACGGCACGCTGAGCCTTTGGTTATTTCCTCTTCCTGGTGGGAAATGAGAGTTAAATTTGCCCGTCCAGACATCTCCAGCTAGCCTCTCATTGGTTCTCGCTATTCCTGTTCATCTTCCGCAGAAATTGCAAACTGTGCCAAACAGGAGGTTAAAGGCGCTGACTCTCCAAGTGGGGAGAGTGTTAGTAAAGCGTCTGGAATGTTGCACCCGAGTACCAGGGTACGAAAACTGAGACATATTTGAACACGTCTCCCGATCAAATGGTTGATAATACTCTGGGTTCCACATGCATGTTTTAGCTGAAGGAAGAATACCTAAAACCTGGGTAGTTGAAACCCGTGGAATGGTACCATGCAATATGACTTCAAAGGGTCTTCATTTGCTCACTTAACATCTCCAATCCTATCACTGCTGCGTTTATGCCCCTGTACACATGCTTGATTCTCTTTCGGAGACATAGCAATCCATAGGTTTTAAGATACTTACTTGTCAGGTACATTCTTAGGCGTTTAATATGCGGTGTTGAGTCCATTTCGTTGAGCAAGGAGTAGCTCTTGTCTATTCCATATTTGGCTTAAGGAACTTTATCCGTGCTCATTTCAATCTCTGGTTTTATGCAGCACCCCAACTCACCTTTACCCTTAAGCAAGCATAAGTTGGTTTTCTAAATTTGAGAACCTGTTCTGTTCTGTAATTCAGTTCCTGTGTAGCCAAGTTTACATTCCGTGTATTAGTGATATCTTATGATGTTTCTTTTTCTGTGTGACTTATTTCAGTTAGAATCATCATACCTGAATCCACTCATTGTGCTGCTAAGGGCCTGATGACATAGATTTCATTGCTGAGTGATATTGCTTTGTAAGTGAATACCACAACTTCTTTATCCATTTTTCACTTTCTGCGATGTTGAACTTGTACTGTAAACGAGGTTCTTGTAAACAGAGCCGTTCCAAACTTTGGGGTGGCTGTGTCTTTTTGATTTTAATTTCCCTAAGCTATAGGACCATAAGTGGAAGTGCCCTAGGCTCTGTTGCTTTGTTTTTTAGATGTTTCAGGAAACACCATACACTTCTCCCAATTGTCTGTTGGCAATTTACATCCCGCCCATCAGCATAACAAGGCTCCCAGTTCTCCATGGCCTGTTGCCTTTCTGGATTTTACACTTTTTTCAGATGGCCC
Organism: Delphinus delphis; assembly: GCF_949987515.2. Classification (NCBI taxonomy): domain Eukaryota; kingdom Metazoa; phylum Chordata; class Mammalia; order Artiodactyla; family Delphinidae; genus Delphinus; species Delphinus delphis. The sequence goes on along the minus strand of NW_027192800.1, from coordinate 405,690 downwards.
TTTTGACCTGGGGGAAGTGAGACTTCATTGTAGTGCAGATTTCCTTTGCAAGCTTGCTTGGTTGGCCAAAAAGGGCGTATGCGTTTTTTCCTGAATATATTCAGGAAAAAACGCATGCGCCCTTTTTGGCCAAGTGCATCATTGTGGACGTTCTGCCTCTTTTCCTATGCTTTCAATGCAATTCCAGTCTACCTCCTGAAATCGGTTTCCTGCAATTCTGCCCCGCTTTCAAGTCCTCTTGGCAGCCTTACTTCAGTCTATTTTTGGACGATAGCTGTCATTTATAACTCTGCAGGTTTGTGAATTACAGTGCCCCTGAGCTCCTTTCTTCAACTCGCTTTCTTGTGACCTGGCCGCAACATCGCAGGATGGCTTCAGGCCCTAATCTGGTTCCGGCACGGCATGCTGAGCCTTTGGTTAATTCCTGTTCCTGGTGGGAAATGAGAGTTAAATTTGCCCGTTCAGACACCTCCAGCTAGTCTCTCATTGGTTCTCGCTATTCCTGTTCATCTTCCGCAGAAATTGCAAACTGGGCCAAACAGGAGGTTAAAGGGACTGACTCTCCATGTCGGGAGAGTGTTAGTAAAGCGTCTGGAATGTTGCACCCGAGTACCAGGGTACGAAAACTGAGACATATTTGAACACGTCTCCCGATCAAATGGTTGATCATACTCTAGGTTCCACATGCATGTTTTAGCTGAAGGAGGAATACCTTAAACCTGGGTAGTTGAAACCCTTGGAATGGGTACCATGCAATATGACTTCAAAGGGTCTTCATTTGCTCACTGAACCTCTCCAATCCTATCACTGCTGCGTTTATGCCCCTGTACACATGCTTGATTCTCTTTCGGAGACATAGCAATCCATAGGTTTTAAGATACTTACTGTCAGGTACATTCTTAGGCGTTTAATATGCGGTGTTGAGTCCATTTCGTTGAGCAAGGAGTAGCTCTTGTCTATTCCATATTTGGCTTAAGGAACTTTATCTGTGCTCATTTCAATCTCTGGTTTTATGCAGCACCCCAACTCACCTTTACCCTTAAGCAAGCATAAGTTTGTTTTCTAAATTTGAGACCCTGTTCTGTTCTGTAATTCAGTTCCTGTGTAGCCAAGTTTACATTCCGTGTATTACTGATATCTTATGATGTTTCTTTTTCTGTGTGACTTATTTCAGTTAGAATCATCATACCTGAATCCACTCATTGTGCTGCTAAGGGCCTGATGACACAGATTTCATTGCTGAGTGATATTGCTTTGTAAGTAAATACCACAACTTCTTTATCCATTTTTCACTTTCTGCGATGTTGAGCTTGTACTGTAAACGAGGTTCTTGTAAACAGAGCCGTTCCAAACTTTGGGGTGGCTGTGTCTTTTTGATTTTAATTTCCCTAAGCTATAGGACCATAAGTGGAAGTGCCCTAGGCTCTGTTGCTTTGTTTTTTAGATGTTTCAGGAAACACCATACACTTCTCCCGAGTGGTTGTTGGCAATTTACATCCCGCCCATCAGCATAACAAGGCTCCCAGTTCTCCATGGCCTGTCCTGACTTTCTGGATTTTACACTTTTTTCAGATGGCCCTTTTGACCGGGGGGAAGTGAGACTTCATTGTAGTGCAGATTTCCTTTGCAAGCTTGCTTGGTTGGCCAAAAAGGGCGTATGCGTTTTTTCCTGAATATATTCAGGAAAAAACGCATACGCCCTTTTTGGCCAAGTGCATCATTGTGGACGTTCTGCCTCTTTTCCTATGCTTTCAATGCAATTCCAGTCTACCTCCTGAAATCGGTTTCCTGCAATTCTGCCCCGCTTTCAAGTCCTCTTGGCAGCCTTACTTCAGTCTATGTTTGGACGATAGTTGTCATTTATAACTCTGCAGGTTTGTGAATTACAGTGCCCCTGAGCTCCTTTCTTCAACTCGCTTTCTTGTGAGCTGTCCGCAACACCGCAGGATGGCTTCAGGCCCTAATCTGGTTCCGGCACGGCACGCTGAGCCTTTGGTTAATTCCTCTTCCTGGTAGGAAATGAGAGTTAAATTTGCCCGTCCAGACACCTCCAGCTAGTCTCCATTGGTTCTCGCTATTCCTGTTCATCTTCTGCAGAAATTGCAAACTGGGCCAAACAGGAGGTTAAAGGCGCTGACTCTCCAAATGGGGAGAGTGTTAGTAAAGCGTCTGGAATGTTGCACCCGAGTACCAGGGGAGGAAAACTGAGACATATTTGAACACGTCTCCCGTTCACATGGTTGATCATACTTGGGTTCCACATGCATGTTTTAGCTGAAGGAAGAATACCTTAAACCTGGAGAGTTGAGACCCGTGTAATGGGTACCATGTAATATGACTTCAAAGGGTCTTCATTTGCTCACCGAACCTCTCCAATCCTATCACTGCTACGTTTATGCCCCTGTACACATGCTTGATTCTCTTTTGGAGACACAGCAATCCATAGGTTTTACGATACTTACGAGTCAGGTACATTCTTAGGCGTTTAATATGCGGTGTTGAGTCCATTTCGTTGAGCAAGGAGTAGCTCTTGTCTATTCCATATTTGACTTAAGGAACTTTATCTGTGCTCATTTCAATCTCTGGTTTTATGCAGCACCACAACTCACCTTTACCCTTAAGCAAGCATAAGTTGGTTTTCTAAATTTGAGACCCTGTTCTGTACTGTAATTCAGTTCCTGTGTAGCCAAGTTTACATTCCGTGTATTACTGATATCTTATGATGTTTCTTTTTCTGTGTGACTTATTTCAGTTAGAATCATCATACCTGAATCCACTCATTGTGCTGCTAAGGGCCTGATGACACAGATTTCATTGCTGAGTGATATTGCTTTGTAAGTAAATACCACAACTTCTTTATCCATTTTTCACTTTCTGCGATGTTGAACTTGTACTGTAAACGAGGTTCTTGTAAACAGAGCCGTTCCAAACTTTGGGGTGGCTGTGTCTTTTTGATTTTAATTTCCCTAAGCTATAGGACCATAAGTGGAAGTGCCCTAGGTTCTGTTGCTTTGTTTTTTAGATGTTTCAGGAAACACCATACACTTCTCCCAAGTGACTGTTGGCAATTTACATCCCGCCCATCAGCATAACAAGGCTCCCAGTTCTCCATGGCCTGTCCTGCCTTTCTGGATTTTACACTTTTTTCAGATGGCCCTTTTGACCCGGGGGAAGTGAGACTTCATTGTAGTGCAGATTTCCTTTGCAAGCTTGCTTGGTTGGCCAAAAAGGGCGTATGCGTTTTTTCCTGAATATATTCAGGAAAAAACGCATACGCCCTTTTTGGCCAAGTGCATCATTGTGGACGTTCTGCCTCTTTTCCTATGCTTTCAATGCAATTCCAGTCTACCTCCTGAAATCGGTTTCCTGCAATTCTGCCCCACTTTCAAGTCCTCTTGGCAGCCTTACTTCAGTCTATTTTTGGACGATAGCTGTCATTTATAACTCTGCAGGTTTGTGAATTACAGTGCCCCTGAGCTCCTTTCTTCAACTCGCTTTCTTGTGAGCTGGCCGCAACACCGCAGGATGGCTTCAGGCCCTAATCTGGTTCTGGCACGGCACGCTGAGCCTTTGGTTAATTCCTCTTCCTGGTAGGAAATGAGAGTTAAATTTGCCCGTCCAGACACCTCCAGCTAGTCTCCATTGGTTCTCGCTATTCCTGTTCATCTTCCGCAGAAATTGCAAACTGGGCCAAACAGGAGGTTAAAGGCGCTGACTCTCCAAATGGGGAGAGTGTTAGTAAAGCGTCTGGAATGTTGCACCCGAGTACCAGGGGAGGAAAACTGAGACATATTTGAACACGTCTCCCGTTCACATGGTTGATCATACTTGGGTTCCACATGCATGTTTTAGCTGAAGGAAGAATACCTTAAACCTGGAGAGTTGAGACCCGTGTAATGGGTACCATGCAATATGACTTCAAAGGGTCTTCATTTGCTCACCGAACCTCTCCAATCCTATCACTGCTACGTTTATGCCCCTATACACATGCTTGATTCTCTTTTGGAGACATAGCAATCCATAGGTTTTACGATACTTACTAGTCAGGTACATTCTTAGGCATTTAATATGCGGTGTTATGTCCATTTCGTTGAGCAAGGAGTAGCTCTTGTCTATTCCATATTTGACTTAAAGAACTTTATCTGTGCTCATTTCAATCTCTGGTTTTATGCAGCACCCCAACTCACCTTTCCCCTTAAGCAAGCATAAGTTGGTTTTCTAAATTTGAGACCCTGTTCTGTTCTGTAATTCAGTTCCTGTGTAGCCAAGTTTACATTCCGTGTATTAGTGATATCTTATGATGTTTCTTTTTCTGTGTGACTTATTTCAGTTAGAATCATCATACCTGAATCCACTCATTGTGCTGCTAAGGGCCTGATGACATAGATTTCATTGCTGAGTGATATTGCTTTGTAAGTGAATACCACAACTTCTTTATCCATTTTTCACTTTCTGCGATGTTGAACTTGTACTGTAAACGAGGTTCTTGTAAACAGAGCCGTTCCAAACTTTGGGGTGGCTGTGTCTTTTTGATTTTAATTTCCCTAAGCTATAGGACCATAAGTGGAAGTGCCCTAGGCTCTGTTGCTTTGTTTTTTAGATGTTTCAGGAAACACCATACACTTCTCCCAATTGTCTGTTGGCAATTTACATCCCGCCCATCAGCATAACAAGGCTCCCAGTTCTCCATGGCCTGTTGCCTTTCTGGATTTTACACTTTTTTCAGATGGCCCTTTTGACCTGGGGGAAGTGAGACTTCATTGTAGTGCAGATTTCCTTTGCAAGCTTGCTTGGTTGGCCAAAAAGGGCGTATGCGTTTTTTCCTGAATATATTCAGGAAAAAACGCATGCGCCCTTTTTGGCCAAGTGCATCATTGTGGACGTTCTGCCTCTTTTCCTATGCTTTCAATGCAATTCCAGTCTACCTCCTGAAATCGGTTTCCTGCAATTCTGCCCCGCTTTCAAGTCCTCTTGGCAGCCTTACTTCAGTCTATTTTTGGACGATAGCTGTCATTTATAACTCTGCAGGTTTGTGAATTACAGTGCCCCTGAGCTCCTTTCTTCAACTCGCTTTCTTGTGACCTGGCCGCAACATCGCAGGATGGCTTCAGGCCCTAATCTGGTTCCGGCACGGCATGCTGAGCCTTTGGTTAATTCCTGTTCCTGGTGGGAAATGAGAGTTAAATTTGCCCGTTCAGACACCTCCAGCTAGTCTCTCATTGGTTCTCGCTATTCCTGTTCATCTTCCGCAGAAATTGCAAACTGGGCCAAACAGGAGGTTAAAGGGACTGACTCTCCATGTCGGGAGAGTGTTAGTAAAGCGTCTGGAATGTTGCACCCGAGTACCAGGGTACGAAAACTGAGACATATTTGAACACGTCTCCCGATCAAATGGTTGATCATACTCTAGGTTCCACATGCATGTTTTAGCTGAAGGAGGAATACCTTAAACCTGGGTAGTTGAAACCCTTGGAATGGGTACCATGCAATATGACTTCAAAGGGTCTTCATTTGCTCACCGAACCTCTCCAATCCTATCACTGCTGCGTTTATGCCCCTGTACACATGCTTGATTCTCTTTCGGAGACATAGCAATCCATAGGTTTTAAGATACTTACTGTCAGGTACATTCTTAGGCGTTTAATATGCGGTGTTGAGTCCATTTCGTTGAGCAAGGAGTAGCTCTTGTCTATTCCATATTTGGCTTAAGGAACTTTATCTGTGCTCATTTCAATCTCTGGTTTTATGCAGCACCCCAACTCACCTTTACCCTTAAGCAAGCATAAGTTTGTTTTCTAAATTTGAGACCCTGTTCTGTTCTGTAATTCAGTTCCTGTGTAGCCAAGTTTACATTCCGTGTATTACTGATATCTTATGATGTTTCTTTTTCTGTGTGACTTATTTCAGTTAGAATCATCATACCTGAATCCACTCATTGTGCTGCTAAGGGCCTGATGACACAGATTTCATTGCTGAGTGATATTGCTTTGTAAGTAAATACCACAACTTCTTTATCCATTTTTCACTTTCTGCGATGTTGAGCTTGTACTGTAAACGAGGTTCTTGTAAACAGAGCCGTTCCAAACTTTGGGGTGGCTGTGTCTTTTTGATTTTAATTTCCCTAAGCTATAGGACCATAAGTGGAAGTGCCCTAGGCTCTGTTGCTTTGTTTTTTAGATGTTTCAGGAAACACCATACACTTCTCCCGAGTGGTTGTTGGCAATTTACATCCCGCCCATCAGCATAACAAGGCTCCCAGTTCTCCATGGCCTGTCCTGACTTTCTGGATTTTACACTTTTTTCAGATGGCCCTTTTGACCGGGGGGAAGTGAGACTTCATTGTAGTGCAGATTTCCTTTGCAAGCTTGCTTGGTTGGCCAAAAAGGGCGTATGCGTTTTTTCCTGAATATATTCAGGAAAAAACGCATACGCCCTTTTTGGCCAAGTGCATCATTGTGGACGTTCTGCCTCTTTTCCTATGCTTTCAATGCAATTCCAGTCTACCTCCTGAAATCGGTTTCCTGCAATTCTGCCCCGCTTTCAAGTCCTCTTGGCAGCCTTACTTCAGTCTATGTTTGGACGATAGTTGTCATTTATAACTCTGCAGGTTTGTGAATTACAGTGCCCCTGAGCTCCTTTCTTCAACTCGCTTTCTTGTGAGCTGTCCGCAACACCGCAGGATGGCTTCAGGCCCTAATCTGGTTCCGGCACGGCACGCTGAGCCTTTGGTTAATTCCTCTTCCTGGTAGGAAATGAGAGTTAAATTTGCCCGTCCAGACACCTCCAGCTAGTCTCCATTGGTTCTCGCTATTCCTGTTCATCTTCTGCAGAAATTGCAAACTGGGCCAAACAGGAGGTTAAAGGCGCTGACTCTCCAAATGGGGAGAGTGTTAGTAAAGCATCTGGAATGTTGCACCCGAGTACCAGGGGAGGAAAACTGAGACATATTTGAACACGTCTCCCGTTCACATGGTTGATCATACTTGGGTTCCACATGCATGTTTTAGCTGAAGGAAGAATACCTTAAACCTGGAGAGTTGAGACCCGTGTAATGGGTACCATGTAATATGACTTCAAAGGGTCTTCATTTGCTCACCGAACCTCTCCAATCCTATCACTGCTGCGTTTATGCCCCTGTACACATGCTTGATTCTCTTTTGGAGACACAGCAATCCATAGGTTTTACGATACTTACGAGTCAGGTACATTCTTAGGCGTTTAATATGCGGTGTTGAGTCCATTTCGTTGAGCAAGGAGTAGCTCTTGTCTATTCCATATTTGACTTAAGGAACTTTATCTGTGCTCATTTCAATCTCTGGTTTTATGCAGCACCACAACTCACCTTTACCCTTAAGCAAGCATAAGTTGGTTTTCTAAATTTGAGACCCTGTTCTGTACTGTAATTCAGTTCCTGTGTAGCCAAGTTTACATTCCGTGTATTACTGATATCTTATGATGTTTCTTTTTCTGTGTGACTTATTTCAGTTAGAATCATCATACCTGAATCCACTCATTGTGCTGCTAAGGGCCTGATGACACAGATTTCATTGCTGAGTGATATTGCTTTGTAAGTAAATACCACAACTTCTTTATCCATTTTTCACTTTCTGCGATGTTGAACTTGTACTGTAAACGAGGTTCTTGTAAACAGAGCCGTTCCAAACTTTGGGGTGGCTGTGTCTTTTTGATTTTAATTTCCCTAAGCTATAGGACCATAAGTGGAAGTGCCCTAGGTTCTGTTGCTTTGTTTTTTAGATGTTTCAGGAAACACCATACACTTCTCCCAAGTGACTGTTGGCAATTTACATCCCGCCCATCAGCATAACAAGGCTCCCAGTTCTCCATGGCCTGTCCTGCCTTTCTGGATTTTACACTTTTTTCAGATGGCCCTTTTGACCCGGGGGAAGTGAGACTTCATTGTAGTGCAGATTTCCTTTGCAAGCTTGCTTGGTTGGCCAAAAAGGGCGTATGCGTTTTTTCCTGAATATATTCAGGAAAAAACGCATACGCCCTTTTTGGCCAAGTGCATCATTGTGGACGTTCTGCCTCTTTTCCTATGCTTTCAATGCAATTCCAGTCTACCTCCTGAAATCGGTTTCCTGCAATTCTGCCCCACTTTCAAGTCCTCTTGGCAGCCTTACTTCAGTCTATTTTTGGACGATAGCTGTCATTTATAACTCTGCAGGTTTGTGAATTACAGTGCCCCTGAGCTCCTTTCTTCAACTCGCTTTCTTGTGAGCTGGCCGCAACACCGCAGGATGGCTTCAGGCCCTAATCTGGTTCTGGCACGGCACGCTGAGCCTTTGGTTAATTCCTCTTCCTGGTAGGAAATGAGAGTTAAATTTGCCCGTCCAGACACCTCCAGCTAGTCTCCATTGGTTCTCGCTATTCCTGTTCATCTTCCGCAGAAATTGCAAACTGGGCCAAACAGGAGGTTAAAGGCGCTGACTCTCCAAATGGGGAGAGTGTTAGTAAAGCGTCTGGAATGTTGCACCCGAGTACCAGGGGAGGAAAACTGAGACATATTTGAACACGTCTCCCGTTCACATGGTTGATCATACTTGGGTTCCACATGCATGTTTTAGCTGAAGGAAGAATACCTTAAACCTGGAGAGTTGAGACCCGTGTAATGGGTACCATGCAATATGACTTCAAAGGGTCTTCATTTGCTCACCGAACCTCTCCAATCCTATCACTGCTACGTTTATGCCCCTATACACATGCTTGATTCTCTTTTGGAGACATAGCAATCCATAGGTTTTACGATACTTACTAGTCAGGTACATTCTTAGGCATTTAATATGCGGTGTTATGTCCATTTCGTTGAGCAAGGAGTAGCTCTTGTCTATTCCATATTTGACTTAAAGAACTTTATCTGTGCTCATTTCAATCTCTGGTTTTATGCAGCACCCCAACTCACCTTTCCCCTTAAGCAAGCATAAGTTGGTTTTCTAAATTTGAGACCCTGTTCTGTTCTGTAATTCAGTTCCTGTGTAGCCAAGTTTACATTCCGTGTATTACTGATATCTTATGATGTTTCTTTTTCTGTGTGACTTATTTCAGTTAGAATCATCATACCTGAATCCACTCATTGTGCTGCTAAGGGCCTGATGACACAGATTTCATTGCTGTGTGATATTGCTTTGTAAGTAAATACCACAACTTCTTTATCCATTTTTCACTTTCTGCGATGTTGAACTTGTACTCTTAACGAGGTTCTTGTAAACAGAGGCGTCCCAAACTTAGGGGTGGCTGTGTCTTTTTGATTTTAATTTCCCTAAGCTATAGGACCATAAGTGGCAGTGCCCTAGGCTCTGTTCCTTTGTTTTTTAGATGTTTCAGGAAACACCATACACTTCTCCCAAGTGTCTGTTGGCAATTTACATCCCGCCCATCAGCATAACAAGGCTCCCAGTTCTCAATGGCCTGTTGCCTTTCTGGATTTTACACTTTTTTCAGATGGCCCTTTTGACCGGGGAGAAGTGAGACTTCATTGTAGTGCAGATTTCCTTTGCAAGCTTGCTTGGTTGGCCAAAAAGGGCGTATGCGTTTTTTCCTGAATATATTCAGGAAAAAACGCATACGCCCTTTTTGGCCAAGTGCATCATTGTGGACGTTCTGCCTCTTTTCCTATGCTTTCAATGCAATTCCAGTCTACCTCCTGAAATCGGTTTCTTGCAATTCTTCCCTGCTTTCAAGTCCTCTTGGCTGCCTTACTTCAGTCTATTTTTGGACGATAGCTGTCATTTATAACTCTGAGGTTTGTGAATTACAGTGCCCCTGAGCTCCTTTCTTCAACTCGCTTTCTTGTGACCTGGCCGCAACACCGCAGGATGGCTTCAGGCCCTAATCTGGTTCTGGCATGGCACGCTGAGCCTTTGGTTAATTCCTGTTCCTGGTAGGAAATGAGAGTTAAATTTGCCCGTCTAGACACCTCCAGCTAGTCTCCATTGGTTCTCGCTATTCCTGTTCATCTTCCACAGAAATTGCAAACTGTGCCAAACAGGAGGTTAAAGGCGCTGACTCTCCAAATGGGGAGAGTGTTAGTAAAGCGTCTGGAATGTTGCACCCGAGTACCAGGGGAGGAAAACTGAGACATATTTGAACACGTCTCCCGTTCACATGGTTGATCATACTTGGGTTCCACATGCATGTTTTAGCTGAAGGAAGAATACCTTAAACCTGGAGAGTTGAGACCCGTGTAATGGGTACCATGCAATATGACTTCAAAGGGTCTTCATTTGCTCACCGAACCTCTCCAATCCTATCACTGCTACGTTTATGCCCCTGTACACATGCTTGATTCTCTTTTGGAGACATAGCAATCCATAGGTTTTACGATACTTACTAGTCAGGTACATTCTTAGGCGTTTAATATGCGGTGTTGAGTCCATTTCGTTGAGCAAGGAGTAGCTCTTGTCTATTCCATATTTGGCTTAAGGAATTTTATCTGTGCTCATTTCAATCTCTGGTTTTATGCAGCACCCCAACTCACCTTTCCCCTTAAGCAAGCATAAGTTGGTTTTCTAAATTTGAGACCCTGTTCTGTTCTGTAATTCAGTTCCTGTGTAGCCAAGTTTATATTCCGTGTATTACTGATATCTTATGATGTTTCTTTTTCTCTGTGACTTATTTCAGTTAGAATCATCATACCTGAATCCACTCATTGTGCTGCTAAGGGCCTGATGACACAGATTTCATTGCTGAGTGATATTGCTTTGTAAGTAAATACCACAACTTCTTTATCCATTTTTCACTTTCTGCGATGTTGAACTTGTACTGTAAACGAGGTTCTTGTAAACAGAGGCGTCCCAAACTTTGGGGTGGCTGTGTCTTTTTGATTTTAATTTCCCTAAGCTATAGGACCATAAGTGGCAGTGCCCTAGGCTCTGTTGCTTTGTTTTTTAGATGTTTCAGGAAACACCATACACTTCTCCCGAGTGTCTGTTGGCAATTTACATCCCACCCATCAGCATAACAAGGCTCCCAGTTCTCCATGGCCTGTCCTGCCTTTCTGGATTTTACACTTTTTTCAGATGGCCCTTTTGACCAGGGGGAAGTGAGACTTCATTGTAGTGCAGATTTCCTTTGCAAGCTTGCTTGGTTGGCCAAAAAGGGCGTATGCGTTTTTTCCTGAATATATTCAGGAAAAAACGCATATGCCCTTTTTGGCCAAGTGCATCATTGTGGACGTTCTGCCTCTTTTCCTATGCTTTCAATGCAATTCCAGTCTACCTCCTGAAATCGGTTTCCTGCAATTCTGCCCCGCTTTCAAGTCCTCTTGGCAACCTTACTTCAGTATATTTTTGGACGATAGCTGTCATTTATAACTCTGCAGGTTTGTGAATTACAGTGCCCCTGAGCTCCTTTCTTCAACTCGCTTTCTTTTGTGCTGGCCGCAACACCGCAGGATGGCTTCAGGCCCTAATCTGGCTCTGGCACGGCACGCTGAGCCTTTGGTTAATTCCTGTTCCTGGTGGGAAATGAGAGTTAAATTTGCCCGTCCAGACACCTCCAGCTAGCCTCTCATTGGTTCTCGCTATTCCTGTTCATATTCCGCAGAAATTGCAAACTGGGCCAAACAGGAGGTTAAAGGCGCTGACTCTCCAAATGGGGAGAGTGTTAGTAAAGCGTCTGGAATGTTGCACCCGAGTACCAGGGGAGGAAAACTGAGACATATTTGAACACGTCTCCCGTTCACATGGTTGATCATACTTGGGTTCCACATGCATGTTTTAGCTGAAGGAAGAATACCTTAAACCTGGAGAGTTGAGACCCGTGTAATGGGTACCATGTAATATGACTTCAAAGGGTCTTCATTTGCTCACCGAACCTCTCCAATCCTATCACTGCTACGTTTATGCCCCTGTACACATGCTTGATTCTCTTTTGGAGACACAGCAATCCATAGGTTTTACGATACTTACGAGTCAGGTACATTCTTAGGCGTTTAATATGCGGTGTTGAGTCCATTTCGTTGAGCAAGGAGTAGCTCTTGTCTATTCCATATTTGACTTAAGGAACTTTATCTGTGCTCATTTCAATCTCTGGTTTTATGCAGCACCACAACTCACCTTTACCCTTAAGCAAGCATAAGTTGGTTTTCTAAATTTGAGACCCTGTTCTGTACTGTAATTCAGTTCCTGTGTAGCCAAGTTTACATTCCGTGTATTACTGATATCTTATGATGTTTCTTTTTCTGTGTGACTTATTTCAGTTAGAATCATCATACCTGAATCCACTCATTGTGCTGCTAAGGGCCTGATGACACAGATTTCATTGCTGAGTGATATTGCTTTGTAAGTAAATACCACAACTTCTTTATCCATTTTTCACTTTCTGCGATGTTGAACTTGTACTGTAAACGAGGTTCTTGTAAACAGAGCCGTTCCAAACTTTGGGGTGGCTGTGTCTTTTTGATTTTAATTTCCCTAAGCTATAGGACCATAAGTGGAAGTGCCCTAGGTTCTGTTGCTTTGTTTTTTAGATGTTTCAGGAAACACCATACACTTCTCCCAAGTGACTGTTGGCAATTTACATCCCGCCCATCAGCATAACAAGGCTCCCAGTTCTCCATGGCCTGTCCTGCCTTTCTGGATTTTACACTTTTTTCAGATGGCCCTTTTGACCCGGGGGAAGTGAGACTTCATTGTAGTGCAGATTTCCTTTGCAAGCTTGCTTGGTTGGCCAAAAAGGGCGTATGCGTTTTTTCCTGAATATATTCAGGAAAAAACGCATACGCCCTTTTTGGCCAAGTGCATCATTGTGGACGTTCTGCCTCTTTTCCTATGCTTTCAATGCAATTCCAGTCTACCTCCTGAAATCGGTTTCCTGCAATTCTGCCCCACTTTCAAGTCCTCTTGGCAGCCTTACTTCAGTCTATTTTTGGACGATAGCTGTCATTTATAACTCTGCAGGTTTGTGAATTACAGTGCCCCTGAGCTCCTTTCTTCAACTCGCTTTCTTGTGAGCTGGCCGCAACACCGCAGGATGGCTTCAGGCCCTAATCTGGTTCTGGCATGGCACGCTGAGCCTTTGGTTAATTCCTCTTCCTGGTAGGAAATGAGAGTTAAATTTGCCCGTCCAGACACCTCCAGCTAGTCTCCATTGGTTCTCGCTATTCCTGTTCATCTTCCGCAGAAATTGCAAACTGGGCCAAACAGGAGGTTAAAGGCGCTGACTCTCCAAATGGGGAGAGTGTTAGTAAAGCGTCTGGAATGTTGCACCCGAGTACCAGGGGAGGAAAACTGAGACATATTTGAACACGTCTCCCGTTCACATGGTTGATCATACTTGGGTTCCACATGCATGTTTTAGCTGAAGGAAGAATACCTTAAACCTGGAGAGTTGAGACCCGTGTAATGGGTACCATGCAATATGACTTCAAAGGGTCTTCATTTGCTCACCGAACCTCTCCAATCCTATCACTGCTACGTTTATGCCCCTATACACATGCTTGATTCTCTTTTGGAGACATAGCAATCCATAGGTTTTACGATACTTACTAGTCAGGTACATTCTTAGGCATTTAATATGCGGTGTTATGTCCATTTCGTTGAGCAAGGAGTAGCTCTTGTCTATTCCATATTTGACTTAAAGAACTTTATCTGTGCTCATTTCAATCTCTGGTTTTATGCAGCACCCCAACTCACCTTTCCCCTTAAGCAAGCATAAGTTGGTTTTCTAAATTTGAGACCCTGTTCTGTTCTGTAATTCAGTTCCTGTGTAGCCACGTTTCCATTCCGTGTATTACTGATATCTTATGATGTTTCTTTTTCTGTGTGACTTATTTCAGTTAGAATCATCATACCTGAATCCACTCATTGTGCTGCTAAGGGCCTGATGACACAGATTTCATTGCTGTGTGATATTGCTTTGTAAGTAAATACCACAACTTCTTTATCCATTTTTCACTTTCTGCGATGTTGAACTTGTACTCTTAACGAGGTTCTTGTAAACAGAGGCGTCCCAAACTTAGGGGTGGCTGTGTCTTTTTGATTTTAATTTCCCTAAGCTATAGGACCATAAGTGGCAGTGCCCTAGGCTCTGTTGCTTTGTTTTTTAGATGTTTCAGGAAACACCATACACTTCTCCCAAGTGTCTGTTGGCAATTTACATCCCGCCCATCGGCATAACAAGGCTCCCAGTTCTCAATGGCCTGTTGCCTTTCTGGATTTTACACTTTTTTCAGATGGCCCTTTTGACCGGGGAGAAGTGAGACTTCATTGTAGTGCAGATTTCCTTTGCAAGCTTGCTTGGTTGGCCAAAAAGGGCGTATGCGTTTTTTCCTGAATATATTCAGGAAAAAACGCATACGCCCTTTTTGGCCAAGTGCATCATTGTGGACGTTCTGCCTCTTTTCCTATGCTTTCAATGCAATTCCAGTCTACCTCCTGAAATCGGTTTCTTGCAATTCTTCCCTGCTTTCAAGTCCTCTTGGCTGCCTTACTTCAGTCTATTTTTGGACGATAGCTGTCATTTATAACTCTGAGGTTTGTGAATTACAGTGCCCCTGAGCTCCTTTCTTCAACTCGCTTTCTTGTGACCTGGCCGCAACACCGCAGGATGGCTTCAGGCCCTAATCTGGATCTGGCATGGCACGCTGAGCCTTTGGTTAATTCCTGTTCCTGGTAGGAAATGAGAGTTAAATTTGCCCGTCTAGACACCTCCAGCTAGTCTCCATTGGTTCTCGCTATTCCTGTTCATCTTCCACAGAAATTGCAAACTGTGCCAAACAGGAGGTTAAAGGCGCTGACTCTCCAAATGGGGAGAGTGTTAGTAAAGCGTCTGGAATGTTGCACCCGAGTACCAGGGGAGGAAAACTGAGACATATTTGAACACGTCTCCCGTTCACATGGTTGATCATACTTGGGTTCCACATGCATGTTTTAGCTGAAGGAAGAATACCTTAAACCTGGAGAGTTGAGACCCGTGTAATGGGTACCATGCAATATGACTTCAAAGGGTCTTCATTTGCTCACCGAACCTCTCCAATCCTATCACTGCTACGTTTATGCCCCTGTACACATGCTTGATTCTCTTTTGGAGACATAGCAATCCATAGGTTTTACGATACTTACTAGTCAGGTACATTCTTAGGCGTTTAATATGCGGTGTTGAGTCCATTTCGTTGAGCAAGGAGTAGCTCTTGTCTATTCCATATTTGGCTTAAGGAATTTTATCTGTGCTCATTTCAATCTCTGGTTTTATGCAGCACCCCAACTCACCTTTCCCCTTAAGCAAGCATAAGTTGGTTTTCTAAATTTGAGACCCTGTTCTGTTCTGTAATTCAGTTCCTGTGTAGCCAAGTTTATATTCCGTGTATTACTGATATCTTATGATGTTTCTTTTTCTCTGTGACTTATTTCAGTTAGAATCATCATACCTGAATCCACTCATTGTGCTGCTAAGGGCCTGATGACACAGATTTCATTGCTGAGTGATATTGCTTTGTAAGTAAATACCACAACTTCTTTATCCATTTTTCACTTTCTGCGATGTTGAACTTGTACTGTAAACGAGGTTCTTGTAAACAGAGGCGTCCCAAACTTTGGGGTGGCTGTGTCTTTTTGATTTTAATTTCCCTAAGCTATAGGACCATAAGTGGCAGTGCCCTAGGCTCTGTTGCTTTGTTTTTTAGATGTTTCAGGAAACACCATACACTTCTCCCGAGTGTCTGTTGGCAATTTACATCCCACCCATCAGCATAACAAGGCTCCCAGTTCTCCATGGCCTGTCCTGCCTTTCTGGATTTTACACTTTTTTCAGATGGCCCTTTTGACCAGGGGGAAGTGAGACTTCATTGTAGTGCAGATTTCCTTTGCAAGCTTGCTTGGTTGGCCAAAAAGGGCGTATGCGTTTTTTCCTGAATATATTCAGGAAAAAACGCATACGCCCTTTTTGGCCAAGTGCATCATTGTGGACGTTCTGCCTCTTTTCCTATGCTTTCAATGCAATTCCAGTCTACCTCCTGAAATCGGTTTCCTGCAATTCTGCCCCGCTTTCAAGTCCTCTTGGCAACCTTACTTCAGTATATTTTTGGACGATAGCTGTCATTTATAACTCTGCAGGTTTGTGAATTACAGTGCCCCTGAGCTCCTTTCTTCAACTCGCTTTCTTTTGTGCTGGCCGCAACACCGCAGGATGGCTTCAGGCCCTAATCTGGCTCTGGCACGGCAATCTGAGCCTTTGGTTAATTCCTGTTCCTGGTGGGAAATGAGAGTTAAATTTGCCCGTCCAGACACCTCCAGCTAGCCTCTCATTGGTTCTCGCTATTCCTGTTCATCTTCCGCAGAAATTGCAAACTGGGCCAAACAGGAGGTTAAAGGGACTGACTCTCCAAGTCGGGAGAGTGTTAGTAAAGCGTCTGGAATGTTGCACCCGAGTACCAGGGTACGAAAACTGAGACATATTTGAACACGTCTCCCGATCACATGGTTGATCATACTCTACGTTCCACATGCATGTTTTAGCTGAAGGAAGAATACCTTAAAACCGGGTAGTTGAAACCCGTGGAATGGGTACCATGCAATATGACTTCAAAGGGTCTTCATTTGCTCACCGAACCTCTCCAATCCTATCACTGCTGCGTTTATGCCCCTGTACACATGCTTAGTTCTCTTTTGGAGACATAACAATCCATAGGTTTTAAGATACTTACTAGTCAGGTACATAATTAGGCGTTTAATATGGGGTGTTGAGTCCATTTCGTTGAGCAAGGAGTAGCTCTTGTCTATTCCATATTTGGCTTAAGGAACTTTATCTGTGCTCATTTCAATCTCCGGTATTATGCAGCACCCCAACTCACCTTTACCCTTAAGCAAGCATAAGTTGGTTTTCTAAATTTGAGACCCTGTTCTGTTCTGTAATTCATTTCCTGTGTAGCCAAGTTTCCATTCCGTGTATTACTGATATCTTATGATATTTCTTTTTATGTGTGACTTATTTCAGTTAGAATCATCATACCTGAATCCACTCATTGTGCTGCTAAGGGCCTGATGACACAGATTTCATTGCTGAGTGATATTGCTTTGTAAGTAAATACCACAACTTCTTTATCCATTTTTCACTTTCTGCGATGTTGAACTTGTACTGTAAACGAGGTTCTTGTCAACAGAGCCGTTCCAAACTTTGGGGTGGCTGTGTCTTTTTGATTTTAATTTCCCTAAGCTATAGGACCATAAGTGGAAGTGCCCTAGGTTCTGTTGCTTTGTTTTTTAGATGTTTCAGGAAACACCATACACTTCTCCCGAGTGGTTGTTGGCAGTTTACATCCCGCCCATCAGCATAACAAGGCTCCCAGTTCTCCATGGCCTGTCCTGCCTTTCTGGATTTTACACTTTTTTCAGATGGCCCTTTTGACCGGGGGGAAGTGAGACTTCATTGTAGTGCAGATTTCCTTTGCAAGCTTGCTTGGTTGGCCAAAAAGGGCGTATGCGTTTTTTCCTGAATATATTCAGGAAAAAACGCATACGCCCTTTTTGGCCAAGTGCATCATTGTGGACGTTCTGCCTCTTTTCCTATGCTTTCAATGCAATTCCAGTCTACCTCCTGAAATCGGTTTCCTGCAATTCTGCCCCGCTTTCAAGTCCTCTTGGCAGCCTTACTTCAGTCTATTTTTGGACGATAGCTGTCATTTATAACTCTGCAGGTTTGTGAATTACAGTGCCCCTGAGCTCCTTTCTTCAACTCGCTTTCTTGTGAGCTGGCCGCAACACCGCAGGATGGCTTCAGGCCCTAATCTGGTTCTGGCACGGCACGCTGAGCCTTTGGTTAATTCCTGTTCCTGGTGGGAAATGAGAGTTAAATTTGCCCGTCCAGACACCTCCAGCTAGTCTCTCATTGGTTCTCGCTATTCCTGTTCATCTTCCGCAGAAATTGCAAACTGGGCCAAACAGGAGGTTAAAGGGACTGACTCTCCAAGTCGGGAGAGTGTTAGTAAAGCGTCTGGAATGTTGCACCCGAGTACCAGGGTACGAAAACTGAGACATATTTGAACACGTCTCCCGATCACATGGTTGATCATACTCTACGTTCCACATGCATGTTTTAGCTGAAGGAAGAATACCTTAAAACCGGGTAGTTGAAACCCGTGGAATGGGTACCATGCAATATGACTTCAAAGGGTCTTCATTTGCTCACCGAACCTCTCCAATCCTATCACTGCTGCGTTTATGCCCCTGTACACATGCTTGGTTCTCTTTTGGAGACATAACAATCCATAGGTTTTAAGATACTTACTAGTCAGGTACATAATTAGGCGTTTAATATGGGGTGTTGAGTCCATTTCGTTGAGCAAGGAGTAGCTCTTGTCTATTCCATATTTGGCTTAAGGAACTTTATCTGTGCTCATTTCAATCTCCGGTATTATGCAGCACCCCAACTCACCTTTCCCCTTAAGCAAGCATAAGTTGGTTTTCTAAATTTGAGACCCTGTTCTGTTCTGTAATTCATTTCCTGTGTAGCCAAGTTTCCATTCCGTGTATTACTGATATCTTATGATATTTCTTTTTATGTGTGACTTATTTCAGTTAGAATCATCATACCTGAATCCACTCATTGTGCTGCTAAGGGCCTGATGACACAGATTTCATTGCTGAGTGATATTGCTTTGTAAGTAAATACCACAACTTCTTTATCCATTTTTCACTTTCTGCGATGTTGAACTTGTACTGTAAACGAGGTTCTTGTCAACAGAGCCGTTCCAAACTTTGGGGTGGCTGTGTCTTTTTGATTTTAATTTCCCTAAGCTATAGGACCATAAGTGGAAGTGCCCTAGGTTCTGTTGCTTTGTTTTTTAGATGTTTCAGGAAACACCATACACTTCTCCCGAGTGGTTGTTGGCAGTTTACATCCCGCCCATCAGCATAACAAGGCTCCCAGTTCTCCATGGCCTGTCCTGCCTTTCTGGATTTTACACTTTTTTCAGATGGCCCTTTTGACCGGGGGGAAGTGAGACTTCATTGTAGTGCAGATTTCCTTTGCAAGCTTGCTTGGTTGGCCAAAAAGGGCGTATGCGTTTTTTCCTGAATATATTCAGGAAAAAACGCATACGCCCTTTTTGGCCAAGTGCATCATTGTGGACGTTCTGCCTCTTTTCCTATGCTTTCAATGCAATTCCAGTCTACCTCCTGAAATCGGTTTCCTGCAATTCTGCCCCGCTTTCAAGTCCTCTTGGCAGCCTTACTTCAGTCTATTTTTGGACGATAGCTGTCATTTATAACTCTGCAGGTTTGTGAATTACAGTGCCCCTGAGCTCCTTGCTTCAACTCGCTTTCTTGTGAGCTGGCCGCAACACCGCAGGATGGCTTCAGGCCCTAATCTGTTTCCGGCCCGGCATGCTGAGCCTTTGGTTAATTCCTCTTCCTGTTGGGAAATGAGAGTTAAATTTGCCCGTCCAGACACCTCCAGCTAGCCTCTCATTGCTTCTCGCTATTCCTGTTCATCTTCCGCAGAAATTGCAAACTGGGCCAAACAGGAGGTTAAAGGGACTGACTCTCCAAGTCGGGAGAGTGTTAGTAAAGCGTCTGGAATGTTGCACCCAAGTACCAGGGGAGGAAAACTGAGACATATTTGAACACGTCTCCCGTTCACATGGTTGATCATACTCTGGGTTCCACATGCATGTTTTAGCTGAAGGAAGAATACCTTAAACCTGGAGAGTTGAGACCCGTGTAATGGGTACCATGCAATATGACTTCAAAGGGTCTTCATTTGCTCACCGAACCTCTCCAATCCTATCACTGCTGCGTTTATGCCCCTGTACACAAGTTTGATTCTCTTTTGGAGACATAGCAATCCATAGGTTTTAAGATACTTACTAGTCAGGTACATTCTTAGGCGTTTAATATGGGGTGTTGAGTCCATTTCGTTGAGCAAGGAGTAGCTCTTGTCTATTCCATATTTGGCTTAAGGAACTTTATCTGTGCTCATTTCAATCTCTGGTTTTATGCAGCACCCCAACTCACCTTTCCCCTTAAGCAAGCATAAGTTGGTTTTCTAAATTTGAGACCCTGTTCTGTTTTGGAATGCAGTTCCTGTGTAGCCAAGTTTACATTCCGTGTATTAGTGATATCTTATGATGTTTCTTTTTCTGTGTGACTTATTTCAGTTAGAATCATCGTACCTGAATCCACTCATTATGCTGCTACGGGCCTGATGACATAGATTTCAGTGCTGAGTGATACTGCATTGTACGTAAGTACCACAAGTTCTTTATCCATTTTTCACTTTCTGTGATATTGAACTTGTACGGTAAACGAGGTTCTTGTAAACGGAGGCGTCCCAAACTTTGGGGTGGCTGTGTCTTTTTGATTTTACTTTCCCTAAGCTATAGGACCATAAGTGGCAGTGCCCTAGGCTCTGTTGCTTTGTTTTTTAGATGTTTCAGGAAACACCATACACTTCTCCCAAGTGACTGTTGGCAATTTACATCCCGCCCATCAGCATAACAAGGCTCCCAGTTCTCCATGGCCTGTCCTGCCTTTCTGGATTTTACACTTTTTTCAGATGGCCCTTTTGACCGGGGGGGAAGTGAGACTTCATTGTAGTGCAGATTTCCTTTGCAAGCTTGCTTGGTTGGCCAAAAAGGGCGTATGCGTTTTTTCCTGAATATATTCAGGAAAAAACGCATACGCCCTTTTTGGCCAAGCGCATCATTGTGGACGTTCTGCCTCTTTTCCTATGCTTTCAATGCAATTCCAGTCTACCTCCTGAAATCGGTTTCCTGCAATTCTGCCCCGCTTTCAAGTCCTCTTGGCAGCCTCACTTCAGTCTATTTTTGGACGATAGCTGTCATTTATAACTCTGCAGGTTTGTGAATTACAGTGCCCCTGAGCTCCTTTCTTCAACTCGCTTTCTTGTGACCTGGCCGCAACACCGCAGGATGGCTTCAGGCCCTAATCTGGTTCTGACACGGCACGCTGAGCCTTTGGTTATTTCCTCCTCCTGGTGGGAAATGAGAGTTAAATTTGCCCGTCCAGACACCTCCAGCTAGCCTCTCATTGGTTCTCACTATTCCTGTTCATCTTCCGCAGAAATTGCAAACTGTGCCAAACAGGAGGTTAAAGGCGCTGACTGTCCAAGTGGGGAGAGTGTTAGTAAAGCGTCTGGAATGTTGCACCCGAGTACCAGGGGAGGCAAACTGAGACATATTTGAACACGTCTCCCGATCACATGGTTGATCATACTCTGGGTTCCACATGCATGTTTTAGCTGAAGGAAGAATACCTAAAACCTGGGTAGTTGAAACCCGTGGAATGGGTACCATGCAATATGACTTCAAAGGGTCTTCATTTGCTCACCGAACCTCTCCAATCCTATCACTGCTGCGTTTATGCCCCTGTACACATGCTTGATTCTCTTTCGGAGACATAGCAATCTATAGGTTTTAAGATACTTACTAGTCAGGTACATTCTTAGGCGTTTAATATGCGGTGTTGAGTCCATTTTGTTGAGCAAGGAGTAGCTCTTGTCTATTCCATATTTGGCTTAAGGAAATTTGTCTGTGCTCATTTCAATCTCTGGTTTTATGCAGCACCCCAACTCACCTTTACCCTTAAGCAAGCATAAGTTGGTTTTCTAAATTTGAGACCCTGTTCTGTTCTGTAATTCAGTTCCTGTGTAGCCAAGTTTCCATTCCGTGTATTAGTGATATCTTATGATGTTTCTTTTTCTGTGTGACTTATTTCAGTTAGAATCATCATACCTGAATCCACTCATTGTGCTGCTAAGGGCCTGATGACACAGATTTCATTGCTGAGTGATATTGCTTTGTAAGTAAATACCACAACTTCTTTATCCATTTTTCACTTTCTGCTATGTTGAACTTGTCCTGTAAACGAGGTTCTTGTAAACAGAGCCGTTCCAAACTTTGGGGTGGCTGTGTCTTTTTGATTTTAATTTCCCTAAGCTATAGGACCATAAGTGGAATTGCCCTAGGCTCTGTTGCTTTGTTTTTTAGATGTTTCAGGAAACACCATACACTTCTCCCGAGTGGTTGTTGGCAATTTACATCCCACCCATCAGCATAACAAGGCTCCCAGTTCTCCATGGCCTGTCCTGCCTTTCTGGATTTTACACTTTTTTCAGATGGCCCTTTTGACCGGGGGGAAGTGAGACTTCATTGTAGTGCAGATTTCCTTTGCAAGCTTGCTTGGTTGGCCAAAAAGGGCGTATGCGTTTTTTCCTGAATATATTCAGGAAAAAACGCATACGCCCTTTTTGGCCAAGTGCATCATTGTGGACGTTCTGCCTCTTTTCCTATGCTTTCAATGCAATTCCAGTCTACCTCCTGAAATCGGTTTCCTGCAATTCTGCCCCGCTTTCAAGTCCTCTTGGCAGCCTTACTTCATTATATTTTTGGACGATAGCTGTCATTTATAACTCTGCAGGTTTGTGAATTACAGTGCCCCTGAGCTCCTTTCTTCAACTCGCTTTCTTGTGAGCTGGCCGCAACACCGCAGGATGGCTTCAGGCCCTAATCTGGTTCTGGCACGGCACGCTGAGCCTTTGGTTAATTCCTCTTCCTGGTAGGAAATGAGAGTTAAATTTGCCCGTCCAGACACCTCCAGCTAGTCTCCATTGGTTCTCGCTATTCCTGTTCATCTTCCGCAGAAATTGCAAACTGGGCCAAACAGGAGGTTAAAGGCGCTGACTCTCCAAATGGGGAGAGTGTTAGTAAAGCGTCTGGAATGTTGCACCCGAGTACCAGGGGAGGAAAACTGAGACATATTTGAACACGTCTCCCGTTCACATGGTTGATCATACTTGGGTTCCACATGCATGTTTTAGCTGAAGGAAGAATACCTTAAACCTGGAGAGTTGAGACCCGTGTAATGGGTACCATGCAATATGACTTCAAAGGGTCTTCATTTGCTCACCGAACCTCTCCAATCCTATCACTGCTACGTTTATGCCCCTATACACATGCTTGATTCTCTTTTGGAGACATAGCAATCCATAGGTTTTACGATACTTACTAGTCAGGTACATTCTTAGGCATTTAATATGCGGTGTTATGTCCATTTCGTTGAGCAAGGAGTAGCTCTTGTCTATTCCATATTTGACTTAAAGAACTTTATCTGTGCTCATTTCAATCTCTGGTTTTATGCAGCACCCCAACTCACCTTTCCCCTTAAGCAAGCATAAGTTGGTTTTCTAAATTTGAGACCCTGTTCTGTTCTGTAATTCAGTTCCTGTGTAGCCAAGTTTCCATTCCGTGTATTACTGATATCTTATGATGTTTCTTTTTCTGTGTGACTTATTTCAGTTAGAATCATCATACCTGAATCCACTCATTGTGCTGCTAAGGGCCTGATGACACAGATTTCATTGCTGTGTGATATTGCTTTGTAAGTAAATACCACAACTTCTTTATCCATTTTTCACTTTCTGCGATGTTGAACTTGTACTCTTAACGAGGTTCTTGTAAACAGAGGCGTCCCAAACTTAGGGGTTGCTGTGTCTTTTTGATTTTAATTTCCCTAAGCTATAGGACCATAAGTGGCAGTGCCCTAGGCTCTGTTGCTTTGTTTTTTAGATGTTTCAGGAAACACCATACACTTCTCCCAAGTGTCTGTTGGCAATTTACATCCCGCCCATCGGCATAACAAGGCTCCCAGTTCTCAATGGCCTGTTGCCTTTCTGGATTTTACACTTTTTTCAGATGGCCCTTTTGACCGGGGAGAAGTGAGACTTCATTGTAGTGCAGATTTCCTTTGCAAGCTTGCTTGGTTGGCCAAAAAGGGCGTATGCGTTTTTTCCTGAATATATTCAGGAAAAAACGCATACGCCCTTTTTGGCCAAGTGCATCATTGTGGACGTTCTGCCTCTTTTCCTATGCTTTCAATGCAATTCCAGTCTACCTCCTGAAATCGGTTTCTTGCAATTCTTCCCTGCTTTCAAGTCCTCTTGGCTGCCTTACTTCAGTCTATTTTTGGACGATAGCTGTCATTTATAACTCTGCAGGTTTGTGAATTACAGTGCCCCTGAGCTCCTTTCTTCAACTCGCTTTCTTGTGACCTGGCCGCAACACCGCAGGATGGCTTCAGGCCCTAATCTGGTTCTGGCATGGCACGCTGAGCCTTTGGTTAATTCCTGTTCCTGGTAGGAAATGAGAGTTAAATTTGCCCGTCTAGACACCTCCAGCTAGTCTCCATTGTTTCTCGCTATTCCTGTTCATCTTCCACAGAAATTGCAAACTGTGCCAAACAGGAGGTTAAAGGCGCTGACTCTCCAAATGGGGAGAGTGTTAGTAAAGCGTCTGGAATGTTGCACCCGAGTACCAGGGGAGGAAAACTGAGACATATTTGAACACGTCTCCCGTTCACATGGTTGATCATACTTGGGTTCCACATGCATGTTTTAGCTGAAGGAAGAATACCTTAAACCTGGAGAGTTGAGACCCGTGTAATGGGTACCATGCAATATGACTTCAAAGGGTCTTCATTTGCTCACCGAACCTCTCCAATCCTATCACTGCTACGTTTATGCCCCTGTACACATGCTTGATTCTCTTTTGGAGACATAGCAATCCATAGGTTTTACGATACTTACTAGTCAGGTACATTCTTAGGCGTTTAATATGCGGTGTTGAGTCCATTTCGTTGAGCAAGGAGTAGCTCTTGTCTATTCCATATTTGGCTTAAGGAATTTTATCTGTGCTCATTTCAATCTCTGGTTTTATGCAGCACCCCAACTCACCTTTCCCCTTAAGCAAGCATAAGTTGGTTTTCTAAATTTGAGACCCTGTTCTGTTCTGTAATTCAGTTCCTGTGTAGCCAAGTTTATATTCCGTGTATTACTGATATCTTATGATGTTTCTTTTTCTCTGTGACTTATTTCAGTTAGAATCATCATACCTGAATCCACTCATTGTGCTGCTAAGGGCCTGATGACACAGATTTCATTGCTGTGTGATATTGCTTTGTAAGTAAATACCACAACTTCTTTATCCATTTTTCAACCTCTGCGATGTTGAACTTGTACTGTAAACGAGGTTCTTGTAAACAGAGGCGTCCCAAACTTTGGGGTGGCTGTGTCTTTTTGATTTTAATTTCCCTAAGCTATAGGACCATAAGTGGCAGTGCCCTAGGCTCTGTTGCTTTGTTTTTTAGATGTTTCAGGAAACACCATACACTTCTCCCGAGTGTCTGTTGGCAATTTACATCCCACCCATCAGCATAACAAGGCTCCCAGTTCTCCATGGCCTGTCCTGCCTTTCTGGATTTTACACTTTTTTCAGATGGCCCTTTTGACCAGGGGGAAGTGAGACTTCATTGTAGTGCAGATTTCCTTTGCAAGCTTGCTTGGTTGGCCAAAAAGGGCGTATGCGTTTTTTCCTGAATATATTCAGGAAAAAACGCATATGCCCTTTTTGGCCAAGTGCATCATTGTGGACGTTCTGCCTCTTTTCCTATGCTTTCAATGCAATTCCAGTCTACCTCCTGAAATCGGTTTCCTGCAATTCTGCCCCGCTTTCAAGTCCTCTTGGCAGCCTTACTTCAGTCTATTTTTGGACGATAGCTGTCATTTATAACTCTGCAGGTTTGTGAATTACAGTGCCCCTGAGCTCCTTGCTTCAACTCGCTTTCTTGTGAGCTGGCCGCAACACCGCAGGATGGCTTCAGGCCCTAATCTGTTTCCGGCCCGGCACGCTGATCCTTTGGTTAATTCCTCTTCCTGTTGGGAAATGAGAGTTAAATTTGCCCGTCCAGACACCTCCAGCTAGCCTCTCATTGCTTCTCGCTATTCCTGTTCATCTTCCGCAGAAATTGCAAACTGGGCCAAACAGGAGGTTAAAGGGACTGACTCTCCAAGTCGGGAGAGTGTTAGTAAAGCGTCTGGAATGTTGCACCCGAGTACCAGGGTACGAAAACTGAGACATATTTGAACACGTCTCCCGATCACATGGTTGATCATACTCTACGTTCCACATGCATGTTTTAGCTGAAGGAAGAATACCTTAAAACCGGGTAGTTGAAACCCGTGGAATGGGTACCATGCAATATGACTTCAAAGGGTCTTCATTTGCTCACCGAACCTCTCCAATCCTATCACTGCTGCGTTTATGCCCCTGTACACATGCTTGGTTCTCTTTTGGAGACATAACAATCCATAGGTTTTAAGATACTTACTAGTCAGGTACATAATTAGGCGTTTAATATGGGGTGTTGAGTCCATTTCGTTGAGCAAGGAGTAGCTCTTGTCTATTCCATATTTGGCTTAAGGAACTTTATCTGTGCTCATTTCAATCTCCGGTATTATGCAGCACCCCAACTCACCTTTCCCCTTAAGCAAGCATAAGTTGGTTTTCTAAATTTGAGACCCTGTTCTGTTCTGTAATTCATTTCCTGTGTAGCCAAGTTTCCATTCCGTGTATTACTGATATCTTATGATATTTCTTTTTATGTGTGACTTATTTCAGTTAGAATCATCATACCTGAATCCACTCATTGTGCTGCTAAGGGCCTGATGACACAGATTTCATTGCTGAGTGATATTGCTTTGTAAGTAAATACCACAACTTCTTTATCCATTTTTCACTTTCTGCGATGTTGAACTTGTACTGTAAACGAGGTTCTTGTCAACAGAGCCGTTCCAAACTTTGGGGTGGCTGTGTCTTTTTGATTTTAATTTCCCTAAGCTATAGGACCATAAGTGGAAGTGCCCTAGGTTCTGTTGCTTTGTTTTTTAGATGTTTCAGGAAACACCATACACTTCTCCCGAGTGGTTGTTGGCAGTTTACATCCCGCCCATCAGCATAACAAGGCTCCCAGTTCTCCATGGCCTGTCCTGCCTTTCTGGATTTTACACTTTTTTCAGATGGCCCTTTTGACCGGGGGGAAGTGAGACTTCATTGTAGTGCAGATTTCCTTTGCAAGCTTGCTTGGTTGGCCAAAAAGGGCGTATGCGTTTTTTCCTGAATATATTCAGGAAAAAACGCATACGCCCTTTTTGGCCAAGTGCATCATTGTGGACGTTCTGCCTCTTTTCCTATGCTTTCAATGCAATTCCAGTCTACCTCCTGAAATCGGTTTCCTGCAATTCTGCCCCGCTTTCAAGTCCTCTTGGCAGCCTTACTTCAGTCTATTTTTGGACGATAGCTGTCATTTATAACTCTGCAGGTTTGTGAATTACAGTGCCCCTGAGCTCCTTTCTTCAACTCGCTTTCTTGTGAGCTGGCCGCAACACCGCAGGATGGCTTCAGGCCCTAATCTGGTTCTGGCACGGCACGCTGAGCCTTTGGTTAATTCCTGTTCCTGGTGGGAAATGAGAGTTAAATTTGCCCGTCCAGACACCTCCAGCTAGTCTCTCATTGGTTCTCGCTATTCCTGTTCATCTTCCGCAGAAATTGCAAACTGGGCCAAACAGGAGGTTAAAGGGACTGACTCTCCAAGTCGGGAGAGTGTTAGTAAAGCGTCTGGAATGTTGCACCCGAGTACCAGGGTACGAAAACTGAGACATATTTGAACACGTCTCCCGATCACATGGTTGATCATACTCTACGTTCCACATGCATGTTTTAGCTGAAGGAAGAATACCTTAAAACCGGGTAGTTGAAACCCATGGAATGGGTACCATGCAATATGACTTCAAAGGGTCTTCATTTGCTCACCGAACCTCTCCAATCCTATCACTGCTGCGTTTATGCCCCTGTACACATGCTTGGTTCTCTTTTGGAGACATAACAATCCATAGGTTTTAAGATACTTACTAGTCAGGTACATAATTAGGCGTTTAATATGGGGTGTTGAGTCCATTTCGTTGAGCAAGGAGTAGCTCTTGTCTATTCCATATTTGGCTTAAGGAACTTTATCTGTGCTCATTTCAATCTCCGGTATTATGCAGCACCCCAACTCACCTTTCCCCTTAAGCAAGCATAAGTTGGTTTTCTAAATTTGAGACCCTGTTCTGTTCTGTAATTCATTTCCTGTGTAGCCAAGTTTCCATTCCGTGTATTACTGATATCTTATGATATTTCTTTTTATGTGTGACTTATTTCAGTTAGAATCATCATACCTGAATCCACTCATTGTGCTGCTAAGGGCCTGATGACACAGATTTCATTGCTGAGTGATATTGCTTTGTAAGTAAATACCACAACTTCTTTATCCATTTTTCACTTTCTGCGATGTTGAACTTGTACTGTAAACGAGGTTCTTGTCAACAGAGCCGTTCCAAACTTTGGGGTGGCTGTGTCTTTTTGATTTTAATTTCCCTAAGCTATAGGACCATAAGTGGAAGTGCCCTAGGTTCTGTTGCTTTGTTTTTTAGATGTTTCAGGAAACACCATACACTTCTCCCGAGTGGTTGTTGGCAGTTTACATCCCGCCCATCAGCATAACAAGGCTCCCAGTTCTCCATGGCCTGTCCTGCCTTTCTGGATTTTACACTTTTTTCAGATGGCCCTTTTGACCGGGGGGAAGTGAGACTTCATTGTAGTGCAGATTTCCTTTGCAAGCTTGCTTGGTTGGCCAAAAAGGGCGTATGCGTTTTTTCCTGAATATATTCAGGAAAAAACGCATACGCCCTTTTTGGCCAAGTGCATCATTGTGGACGTTCTGCCTCTTTTCCTATGCTTTCAATGCAATTCCAGTCTACCTCCTGAAATCGGTTTCCTGCAATTCTGCCCCGCTTTCAAGTCCTCTTGGCAGCCTTACTTCAGTCTATTTTTGGACGATAGCTGTCATTTATAACTCTGCAGGTTTGTGAATTACAGTGCCCCTGAGCTCCTTGCTTCAACTCGCTTTCTTGTGAGCTGGCCGCAACACCGCAGGATGGCTTCAGGCCCTAATCTGTTTCCGGCCCGGCATGCTGAGCCTTTGGTTAATTCCTCTTCCTGTTGGGAAATGAGAGTTAAATTTGCCCGTCCAGACACCTCCAGCTAGCCTCTCATTGCTTCTCGCTATTCCTGTTCATCTTCCGCAGAAATTGCAAACTGGGCCAAACAGGAGGTTAAAGGGACTGACTCTCCAAGTCGGGAGAGTGTTAGTAAAGCGTCTGGAATGTTGCACCCGAGTACCAGGGGAGGAAAACTGAGACATATTTGAACACGTCTCCCGTTCACATGGTTGATCATACTCTGGGTTCCACATGCATGTTTTAGCTGAAGGAAGAATACCTTAAACCTGGAGAGTTGAGACCCGTGTAATGGGTACCATGCAATATGACTTCAAAGGGTCTTCATTTGCTCACCGAACCTCTCCAATCCTATCACTGCTGCGTTTATGCCCCTGTACACAAGTTTGATTCTCTTTTGGAGACATAGCAATCCATAGGTTTTAAGATACTTACTAGTCAGGTACATTCTTAGGCGTTTAATATGGGGTGTTGAGTCCATTTCGTTGAGCAAGGAGTAGCTCTTGTCTATTCCATATTTGGCTTAAGGAACTTTATCTGTGCTCATTTCAATCTCTGGTTTTATGCAGTACCCCAACTCACCTTTCCCCTTAAGCAAGCATAAGTTGGTTTTCTAAATTTGAGACCCTGTTCTGTTTTGGAATGCAGTTCCTGTGTAGCCAAGTTTACATTCCGTGTATTAGTGATATCTTATGATGTTTCTTTTTCTGTGTGACTTATTTCAGTTAGAATCATCGTACCTGAATCCACTCATTATGCTGCTACGGGCCTGATGACATAGATTTCATTGCTGAGTGATACTGCATTGTACGTAAGTACCACAATTTCTTTATCCATTTTTCACTTTCTGTGATATTGAACTTGTACGGTAAACGAGGTTCTTGTAAACGGAGGCGTCCCAAACTTTGGGGTGGCTGTGTCTTTTTGATTTTACTTTCCCTAAGCTATAGGACCATAAGTGGCAGTGCCCTAGGCTCTGTTGCTTTGTTTTTTAGATGTTTCAGGAAACACCATACACTTCTCCCAAGAGACTGTTGGCAATTTACATCCCGCCCATCAGCATAACAAGGCTCCCAGTTCTCCATGGCCTGTCCTGCCTTTCTGGATTTTACACTTTTTTCAGATGGCCCTTTTGACCGGGGGGGAAGTGAGACTTCATTGTAGTGCAGATTTCCTTTGCAAGCTTGCTTGGTTGGCCAAAAAGGGCGTATGCGTTTTTTCCTGAATATATTCAGGAAAAAACGCATACGCCCTTTTTGGCCAAGTGCATCATTGTGGACGTTCTGCCTCTTTTCCTATGCTTTCAATGCAATTCCAGTCTACCTCCTGAAATCGGTTTCCTGCAATTCTGCCCCGCTTTCAAGTCCTCTTGGCAGCCTCACTTCAGTCTGTTTTTGGACGATAGCTGTCATTTATAACTCTGCAGGTTTGTGAATTACAGTGCCCCTGAGCTCCTTTCTTCAACTCGCTTTCTTGTGACCTGGCCGCAACACCGCAGGATGGCTTCAGGCCCTAATCTGGTTCTGACACGGCACGCTGAGCCTTTGGTTATTTCCTCCTCCTGGTGGGAAATGAGAGTTAAATTTGCCCGTCCAGACACCTCCAGCTAGCCTCTCATTGGTTCTCACTATTCCTGTTCATCTTCCGCAGAAATTGCAAACTGTGCCAAACAGGAGGTTAAAGGCGCTGACTGTCCAAGTGGGGAGAGTGTTAGTAAAGCGTCTGGAATGTTGCACCCGAGTACCAGGGGAGGCAAACTGAGACATATTTGAACACGTCTCCCGATCACATGGTTGATCATACTCTGGGTTCCACATGCATGTTTTAGCTGAAGGAAGAATACCTAAAACCTGGGTAGTTGAAACCCGTGGAATGGGTACCATGCAATATGACTTCAAAGGGTCTTCATTTGCTCACCGAACCTCTCCAATCCTATCACTGCTGCGTTTATGCCCCTGTACACATGCTTGATTCTCTTTCGGAGACATAGCAATCTATAGGTTTTAAGATACTTACTAGTCAGGTACATTCTTAGGCGTTTAATATGCGGTGTTGAGTCCATTTTGTTGAGCAAGGAGTAGCTCTTGTCTATTCCATATTTGGCTTAAGGAAATTTGTCTGTGCTCATTTCAATCTCTGGTTTTATGCAGCACCCCAACTCACATTTACCCTTAAGCAAGCATAAGTTGGTTTTCTAAATTTGAGACCCTGTTCTGTTCTGTAATTCAGTTCCTGTGTAGCCAAGTTTACCTTCCGTGTATTAGTGATATCTTATGATGTTTCTTTTTCTGTGTGACTTATTTCAGTTAGAATCATCGTACCTGAATCCACTCATTATGCTGCTTCGGGCCTGATGACATAGATTTCATTGCTGAGTGATACTGCATTGTACGTAAGTACCACAAGTTCTTTATCCATTTTTCACTTTCTGTGATATTGAACTTGTACTGTAAACGAGGTTCTTGTAAACGGAGGCGTCCCAAACTTTGGGGTGGCTGTGTCTTTTTGATTTTAATTTCCCTAAGCTATAGGACCATAAGTGGAAGTGCCCTAGGCTCTGTTACTTTGTTTTTTAGATGTTTCAGGAAACACCATACACTTCTCCTGAGTGGCTGTTGGCAATTTACATCCCGCCCATCAGCACAACAAGGCTCCCAGTTCTCCATGGCCTGTCCTGCCTTTCTGGATTTTACACTTTTTTCAGATGGCCCTTTTGAACGGGGGGAAGTGAGACTTCATTGTAGTGCAGATTTCCTTTGCAAGCTTGCTTGGTTGGCCAAAAAGGGCATATGCGTTTTTTCCTGAATATATTCAGGAAAAAACACATACGCCCTTTTTGGCCAAGTGCATCATTGTGGACGTTCTGCCTCTTTTCCTATGCTTTCAATGCAATTCCAGTCTACCTCCTGAAATCGGTTTCCTGCAATTCTGCCCCGCTTTCAAGTCCTCTTGGCAGCCTTACTTCAGTCTATTTTTGGACGATAGCTGTCATTTATAACTCTGCAGGTTTGTGAATTACAGTGCCCCTGAGCTCCTTTCTTCAACTCGCTTTCTTGTGAGCTGGCCGCAACACCGCAGGATGGCTTCAGGCCCTAATCTGGTTCCGGCCTGGCATGCTGAGCCTTTGGTTAAATCCTCTTCCTGGTGGGAAATGAGAGTTAAATTTGTCCGTCCAGACACCTAAAATCTAGCCTCTCATTGGTTCTCGCTATTCCTGTTCATCTTCCGCAGAAATTGCAAACTGGGCCAAACAGGAGGTTAAAGGGACTGACTCTCCAAGTCGGGAGAGTGTTAGTAAAGCGTCTGGAATGTTGCACCCGAGTACCAGGGGAGGAAAACTGAGACATATTTGAACACGTCTCCCGTTCACATGGTTGATCATACTCTGGGTTCCACATGCATGTTTTAGCTGAAGGAAGAATACCTTAAACCTGGAGAGTTGAGACCCGTGTAATGGGTACCATGCAATATGACTTCAAAGGGTCCTCATTTGCTCACCGAACCTCTCCAATCCTATCACTGCTGTGTTTATGCCCCTGTACACACGCTTGATTCTCTTTTGGAGACATAGCAATCCATAGGTTTTAAGATACTTACTAGTCAGGTACATTCTTAGGCGTTTAATATGGGGTTTTGAGTGCATTTCGTTGAGCAAGGAGTAGCTCTTGTCTATTCCATATTTGGCTTAAGGAACTTTATCTGTGCTCATTTCAATCTCTGGTTTTATGCAGCACCCCAACTCACCTTTCCCTGTAAGCAAGCATAAATTGGTTTTCTAAATTTGAGACCCTGTTCTGTTCTGTAATTCAGTTCCTGTGTAGCCAAGTTTACATTCCGTGTATTACTGATATCTTATGATGTTTCTGTTTCTGTGTGACTTATTTCAGTTAGAATCATCATACCTGAATCCACTCATTGTGCTGCTAAGGGCCTGATGACACAGATTTCATTGCTGAGTGATATTGCTTTGTAAGTAAATACCACAACTTCTTTATCCATTTTTCACTTTCTGCGATGTTGAACTTGTACTATAAACGAGGTTCTTGTCAACAGAGCCGTTCCAAACTTTGGGGTGGCTGTGTCTTTTTGATTTTAATTTCCCTAAGCTATAGGACCATAAGTGGAAGTGCCCTAGGTTCTGTTGCTTTGTTTTTAGATGTTTCAGGAAACACCATACACTTCTCCCGAGTGGTTGTTGGCAATTTACATCCCGCCCATCAGCATAACAAGGCTCCCAGTTCTCCATGGCCTGTCCTGCCTTTCTGGATTTTACACTTTTTTCAGATGGCCCTTTTGACCGGGGGGAAGTGAGACTTCATTGTAGTGCAGATTTCCTTTGCAAGCTTGCTTGGTTGGCCAAAAAGGGCGTATGCGTTTTTTCCTGAATATATTCAGGAAAAAACGCATACGCCCTTTTTGGCCAAGTGCATCATTGTGGACGTTCTGCCTCTTTTCCTATGCTTTCAATGCAATTCCAGTCTACCTCCTGAAATCGGTTTCCTGCAATTCTGCCCCGCTTTCAAGTCCTCTTGGCAGCCTTACTTCAGTCTATTTTTGGACGATAGCTGTCATTTATAACTCTGCAGGTTTGTGAATTACAGTGCCCCTGAGCTCCTTTCTTCAACTTGCTTCCTTGTGACCTGGCCGCAACACCGCAGAATGGCTTCAGGCCCTAATCTGGTTCCGGCACGGCACGCTGAGCCTTTGGTGATTTCCTCTTCCTGGTGGGAAATGAGAGTTAAATTTGCCCGTCCAGACACCTCCAGCTAGTCTCTCATTGGTTCTCGCTATTCCTGTTCATCTTCCGCAGAAATTGCAAACTGGGCCAAACAGGAGGTTAAAGGCGCTGACTCTCCAAGTGGGGAGAGTGTTAGTAAAGCATCTGGAATGTTGCACCCGAGTACCACGGGAGGAAAACTGAGACATATTTGAACACATCTCCCGTTCACATGGTTGATCATACTATGGGTTCCACATGCATGTTTTAGCTGAAGGAAGAATACCTTAAACCTGGAGAGTTGAGACCCGTGTAATGGGTACCATGCAATATGACTTCAAAGGGTCTTCATTTGCTCACCAAACCTCTCCAATCCTATCACTGCTGCGTTTATGCCCCTGTACACATGCTTGATTCTCTTTCGGAGACATAGCAATCCATAGGTTTAAGATACTTACTAGTCAGGTACATTCTTAGGCGTTTAATATGCGGTGTTGAGTCCATTTCCTTGAGCAAGGAGTAGCTCTTGTCTATTCCATATTTGGCTTAAGGAACTTTATCTGTGCTCATTTCAATCTCTGGTTTTATGTAGCACCCCAACTCACCTTTCCCCTTAAGCAAGCATAAGTTGGTTTTCTAAATTTGAGACCCTGTTCTGTTTTGGAATTCAGTTCCTGTGTAGCCAAGTTTACATTCTGTGTATTAGTGATATCTTATGATGTTTCTTTTTCTGTGTGACCTATTTCAGTTAGAATCATCGTACCTGAATCCACTCATTATGCTGCTACGGGCCTGATGACATAGATTTCATTGCTGAGTGATACTGCATTGTACGTAAGTACCACAAGTTCTTTATCCATTTTTCACTTTCTGTGATATTGAACTTGTACGGTAAACGAGGTTCTTGTAAACAGAGGCGTCCCAAACTTTGGGTTGGCTGTGTCTTTTTGATTTTAATTTCCCTAAGCTATAGGACGATAAGTGGAAGTGCCCTAGGCTCTGTTGCTTTGTTTTTTAGCTGTTTCAGGAAACACCATACACTTCTCCCAAGTGTCTGTTGGCAATTTACATCCCGCCCATCAGCATAACAAGGCTCCCAGTTCTCAATGGCCTGTTGCCTTTCTGGATTTTACACTTTTTTCAGATGGCCCTTTTGACCCGGGGGAAGTGAGACTTCATTGTAGTGCAGATTTCCTTTGCAAGCTTGCTTGGTTGGCCAAAAAGGGCGTATGCGTTTTTTCCTGAATATATTCAGGAAAAAACGCATACGCCCTTTTTGGCCAAGTGCATCATTGTGGACGTTCTGCCTCTTTTCCTATGCTTTCAATGCAATTCCAGTCTACCTCCTGAAATCGGTTTCCTGCAATTCTGCCCCGCTTTCAAGTCCTCTTGGCAGCCTTACTTCAGTCTATTTTTGGACGATAGCTGTCATTTATAACTCTGCAGGTTTGTGAATTACAGTGCCCCTGAGCTCCTTTCTTCTACTCGCTTTCTTGTGACCTGGCCGCAACACCACAGGATGGCTTCAGGCCCTAATCTGGATCAGGCCCGGCATGCTGAGCCTTTGGTTAATTCCTCTTCCTGGTGGGAAATGAGAGTTAAATTTGCACGTCCAGACACCTCCAGCTAGCCTCTCATTGGTTCTCGCTATTCTTGTTCATCTTCCGCAGAAATTGCAAACTGGGCCAAACAGGAGGTTAAAGGGACTGACTCTCCAAGTCGGGAGAGTGTTAGTAAAGCGTCTGGAATGTTGCACCCGAGTACCAGGGTACGAAAACTGAGACATATTTGAACACGTCTCCCGATCACATGGTTGATCATACTCTAGGTTCCACATGCATGTTTTAGCTGAAGGAAGAATACCTTAAACCTGGAGAGTTGAAACCCGTGTAATGGGTACCATGCAATATGACTTCAAAGGGTCTTCATTTGCTCACCGAACCTCTCCAATCCTATCACTGCTGCGTTTATGCCCCTGTACACATGCTTGATTCTCTTTCGGAGACATAGCAATCCATAGGTTTTAAGATACTTACTAGTCAGGTACATTCTTAGGCGTTTAATATGGGGTGTTGAGTCCATTTCGTTGAGCAAGGAGTAGCTCTTGTCTATTCCATATTTGGCTTAAGGAACTTTATCTGTGCTCATTTCAATCTCTGGTTTTATGCAGCACCCCAACTCACCTTTACCCTTAAGCAAGAATAAGTTGGTTTTCTAAATTTGAGACCCTGTTCTGTTCTGTAATTCAGTTCCTGTGTAGCCAAGTTTACATTCCGTGTATTACTGATATCTTATGATGTTCCTTTTTCTGTGTGACTTATTTCAGTTAGAATCATCATACCTGAATCCACTCACTGTGCTGCTAAGGGCCTGATGACACAGATTTCATTGCTGAGTGATATTGCTTTGTAAGTAAATACCACAACTTCTTTATCCATTTTTCACTTTCTGCGATGTTGAACTTGTACGGTAAACGAGGTTCTTGTAAACAGAGGCGTCCCAAACTTTGGGGTGGCTGTGTCTTTTTGATTTTAATTTCCCTAAGCTATAGGACCATAAGTGGAAGTGCCCTAGGCTCTGTTGCTTTGTTTTTTAGATGTTTCAGGAAACACCATACACTTCTCCCGAGTGTCTGTTGGCAATTTACATCCCGCCCATCAGCATAACAAGGCTCCCAGTTCTCCATGGCCTGTCCTGCCTTTCTGGATTTTACACTTTTTTCAGATGGCCCTTTTGAACGGGGGGAAGTGAGACTTCATTGTAGTGCAGATTTCCTTTGCAAGCTTGCTTGGTTGGCCAAAAAGGGTGTATGCGTTTTTTCCTGAATATATTCAGGAAAAAACGCATACGCCCTTTTTGGCCAAGTGCATCATTGTGGACGTTCTGCCTCTTTTCCTATGCTTTCAATGCAATTCCAGTCTACCTCCTGAAATGGGTTTCCTGCAATTCTGCCCCGCTTTCAAGTCCTCTTGGCAGCCTTACTTCAGTCTATTTTTGGACAATAGCTGTCATTTATAACTCTGCAGGTTTGTGAATTACAGTGCCCCTGAGCTCCTTTCTTCAACTCGCTTTCTTGTGACCTGGCCGCAACACCGCAGGATGTCTTCAGGCCCTAATCTGGTTCTGGCACGGCACGCTGAGCCTTTGGTTAATTCCTCTTCCTGGTGGGAAATGAGAGTTAAATTTGCCCGTCCAGACACCTCCAGCTAGTCTCTCATTGGTTCTCACTATTCCTTTTCATCTTCCGCAGAAATTGCAAACTGGGCCAAACAGGCGGTTAAAGGCGTTGACTCTTCAAGTGGGGAGAGTGTTAGTAAAGCGTCTGGAATGTTGCACCCGAGTACCAGGGTACGAAAACTGAGACATATTTGAACACGTCTCCTGTTCACACGGTTGATCATACTCTGGGTTCCACATGCATGTTTTACCTGAAGGAAGAATACCTTAAACCTGCAGAGTTGAGACCCGTGTAATGGGTACCATGCAATATGACTTCAAAGGGTCTTCATTTGCTCACTGAACCTCTCCAAACCTATCACTGCTGCGTTTATGCCCCTGTACACACGCTTGATACTCTTTTGGAGACATAGCAATCCATAGGTTTTAAGATACTTACTAGTCAGGTACATTCTTAGGCGTTTAATATGGGGTGTTGAGTCCATTTCGTTGAGCAAGGAGTAGCTCTTGTCTATTCCATATTTGGCTTAAGGAACTTTATCTGTGCTTATTTCAATCTCTGGTTTTATGCAGCACCCCAACTCACCTTTCCCCTTAAGCAAGCATAAGTTGGTTTTCTAAATTTGAGACCCTGTTCTGTTTTGGAATTCAGTTCCTGTGTAGCCAAGTTTACATTCCGTGTATTAGTGATATCTTATGATGTTTCTTTTTCTGTGTGACTTATTTCAGTTAGAATCATCGTACCTGAATCCACTCATTATGCTGCTATGGGCCTGATGACATAGATTTCATTGCTGAGTGATACTGCATTGTACGTAAGTACCACAAGTTCTTTATCCATTTTTCACTTTCTGTGATATTGAACTTGTACGGTAAACGAGGTTCTTGTAAACAGAGGCGTCCCAAACTTTGGGGTGGCTGTGTCTTTTTGATTTTAATTTCCCTAAGCTATAGGACCATAAGTGGAAGTGCCCTAGGCTCTGTTGCTTTGTTTTTTCGATGTTTCAGGAAACACCATACACTTCTCCCGAGTGTCTGTTGGCAATTTACATCCCGCCCATCAGCATAACAAGGCTCCCAGTTCTCCATGGCCTGTCCTGCCTTTCTGGATTTTACACTTTTTTCAGATGGCCCTTTTGAACGGGGGGAAGTGAGACTTCATTGTAGTGCAGATTTCCTTTGCAAGCTTGCTTGGTTGGCCAAAAAGGGCGTATGCGTTTCTTCCTGAATATATTCAGGAAAAAACGCATACGCCCTTTTTGGCCAAGTGCATCATTGTGGACGTTCTGCCTCTTTTCCTATGCTTTCAATGCAATTCCAGTCTACCTCCTGAGGTCGGTTTCCTGCAATTCTGCCCCGCTTTCAAGTCCTCTTGGCAGCCTTACTTCAGTATATTTTTGGACGATAGCTGTCATTTATAACTCTGCAGGTTTGTGAATTACAGTGCCCCTGAGCTCCTTTTTTCAACTCGCTTTCTTTCGAGCTGGTGGCAACACCGAAGGATGGCTTCAGGCCCTAATCTGGTCCCGGCACGGCACGCTGAGCCTTTGGTTATTTCCTCTTCCTGGTGGGAAATGAGAGTTAAATTTGTCCGTCAGACACCTCCAGCTAGTCTCTCATTGGTTCTCCCTATTCCTGTTCATCTTCCGCAGAAATTGCAAACTGGGCCAAACAGGAGGTTAAAGGCGCTGACTCTTCAAGTGGGGAGAGTGTTAGTAAAGCGTCTGGAATGTTGCACCCGAGTACCAGGGTATGAAAACTGAGACATATTTGAACACGTCTCCCGTTCACACGGTTGATCATATTCTGGGTTCCACATGCATGTTTTAGGTGAAGGAAGAATACCTTAAACCTGCAGAGTTGAGACCCGTGTAATGGGTACCATGCAATATGACTTCAAAGGGTCTTCATTTGCTCACCGAACCTCTCCAATCCTATCACTGCTGCGTTTATGCCCGTGTACACGTGCTTGATTCTCTTTTGGAGACATAGCAATCCATAGGTTTTAAGATACTTACTAGTCATGTACATTCTTAGGCGGTTAATATGCGGTGTTGAGTCCATTTTGTTGAGCAAGGAGTAGCTCTTGTCTATTCCATATTTGGCTTAAGGAACTTTATCTGTGCTCATTTCAATCTCTGGTTTTATGCAGCACCCCAACTCACCTTTCCCCTTAAGCAAGCATAAGTTGGTTTTCTAAATTTGAGACCCTGTTCTGTTTTGGAATTCAGTTCCTGTGTAGCCAAGTTTACATTCCGTGTATTAGTGATATCTTATGATGTTTCTTTTTCTGTGTGACTTATTTCAGTTAGAATCATCGTACCTGAATCCACTCATTATGCTGCTACGGGCCTGATGACATAGATTTCATTGCTGAGTGATACTGCATTGTACGTAAGTACCACAAGTTCTTTATCCATTTTTCACTTTCTGTGATATTGAACTTGTACGGTAAACGAGGTTCTTGTAAACAGAGGCGTCCCAAACTTTGGGGTGGCTGTGTCTTTTAGATTTTAATTTCCCTAAGCTATAGGACCATAAGTGGAAGTGCCCTAGGCTCTGTTGCTTTGTTTTTTAGATGTTTCAGGAAACACCATACACTTCTCCCGAGTGTCTGTTGGCAATTTACCTCCCGCCCATCAGCATAACAAGGCTCCCAGTTGTCCATGGCCTGTCCTGCCTTTCTGGATTTTACACTTTTTTCAGATGGCCCTTTTGACCGGGGGGAAGTGAGACTTCTTTGTAGTGCAGATTTCCTTTGCAAGTTTGCTTGGTGGGCCAAAAAGGGCGTATGCGTTTTCTCCTGAATATATTCAGGAAAAAACGCATACGCCGTTTTAGGCCAAGTGCATCATTGTGGACGTTCTGCCTCTTTTCCTATGCTTTCAATGCAATTCCAGTCTACCTCCTGAAATCGGTTTCCTGCAATTCTGCCCCGCTTTCAAGTCCTCTTGGCAGCCTTACTTCAGTCTATTTTTGGAAGATAGCTGTCATTTATAACTCTGCAGGTTTGTGAATTACAGTGCCCCTGAGCTCCTTTCTTCAACTCGCTTTCTTGTGACCTGGCCGCAACACCGCAGGATGGCTTCAGGCCCTAATCTGGTTCCGGCACGGCACGCTGAGCCTTTGGTTAATTCCTCTTCCTGGTGGGAAATGAGAGTTAAATTTGCCCGGCCAGACACCTCCAGCTAGTCTCTCGTTGGTTCTCGCTATTCCTGTTCATCTTCCCAAGAAATTGCAACCTGGGCCAAACAGGAGGTTAAAGGGACTGACTCTCCAAGTCGGGAGAGTGTTAGTAAAGAGTCTGGAATGTTGCACCCGAGTAGCAGGGTACGAAAACTGAGACATATTTGAACACGTCTCCCGATCACATGGTTGATCATACTCTAGGTTCCCCATGCATGTTTTAGCTGAAGGAAGAATACCTTAAACCTGGGTAGTTGAAACCCTTGGAATGGGTACCATGCAATATGACTTCAAAGGGTCTTCATTTGCTCACCGAACCTCTCCAATCCTATCACTGCTGCGTTTATGCCCCTGTACACATGCTTGATTCTCTTTCGGAGACATAGCAATCCATAGGTTTTAAGATACTTACTAGTCAGGTACATTCTTAGGCGTTTAATATGTGGTGTTGAGTCCATTTCGTTGAGCAAGGAGTAGCTCTTGTCTATTCCATATTTGGCTTAAGGAACTTTATCTGTGCTCATTTCAATCTCTGGTTTTATGCAGCACCCCAACTCACCTTTCCCCTTAAGCAAGCATAAGTTGGTTTTCTAAATTTGAGACCCTGTTTTGTTCTGTAATTCAGTTCCTGTGTAGCCAAGTTTCCATTCCGTGTATTACTGATATCTTATGATGTTTCTTTTTCTGTGTGACTTATTTCAGTTAGAATCATCATACCTGAATCCACTCATTGTGCTGCTATGGGCCTGATGACATAGATTTCATTGCTGAGTGATATTGCTTTGTAAGTAAATACCACAAGTTCTTTATCCATTTTTCACTTTCTGCGATATTGAACTTGTACTGTAAACGAGGTTCTTGTAAACAGAGGCGTCCCAAACTTTGGGGTGGCTGTGTCTTTTTGATTTTAATTTCCCTAAGCTATAGGACCATAAGTGGAAGTGCCCT
The DNA here is from genome assembly GCF_949987515.2 of Delphinus delphis. Lineage (NCBI taxonomy): Eukaryota > Metazoa > Chordata > Mammalia > Artiodactyla > Delphinidae > Delphinus > Delphinus delphis. Next base: position 364,802 of record NW_027192800.1, on the reverse strand, counting down.
AGGCTCTGTTGCTTTGTTTTTTAGATGTTTCAGGAAACACCATACACTTCTCCCGAGTGTCTGTTGGCAATTTACATCCCGCCCATCAGCATAACAAGGCTCCCAGTTCTCCATGGTCTGTCCTGCCTTTCTGGATTTTACACATTTATCAGATGGCCCCTTTGACCGGGGGGAAGTGAGACTTCATTGTATTGCAGATTTCTTTGCAAGCTTGCTTGGTTGGCCAAAAAGGGCGTATGCGTTTTTTCCTGAATATATTCAGGAAAAAACGCATACGCCCTTTTTGGCCAAGTGCATCATTGTGGACGTTCTGCCTCTTTTCCTATGCTTTCAATGCAATTCCAGTCTACCTCCTGAAATCGGTTTCCTGCAATTCTGCCCCGCTTTCAAGTCCTCTTGGCAGCCTTACTTCAGTCTATTTTTGGACGATAGCTGTCATTTATAACTCTGCAGGTTTGTGAATTACAGTGCCCCTGAGCTCCTTTCTTCAACTCGCTTTCTTGTGAGCTGGCCGCAACACCACAGTATGGCATTAGACCCTAATCTGGTTCCGGCACGGCATGCTGAGCCTTTGGTTAATTCCTCTTCCTGGTTGGAAATGAGAGTTAAATTTGCCCGTCCAGACACCTCCAGCTAGTCTCTCATTGGTTCTCGCTATTGCTGTTCATCTTCCCAAGAAATTGCAAACTGGGCCAAACAGGAGGTTAAAGGGACTGACTCTCCAAGTTGGGAGAGTGTTAGTAAAGCGTCTGGAATGTTGCACCCGAGTACCAGGGTACGAAAACTGAGACATATTTGAACACGTCTCCCGTTCACACCGTTGATCATACTCTGGGTTCCACATGCATGTTTTAGCTGAAGGAAGAATACCTTAAACCTGGAGAGTTGAGACCCGTGTAATGGGTACCATGCAATATGACTTCAAAGGGTCTTCATTTGCTCACCGAACCTCTCCAATCCTATCACTGCTGCGTTTATGCCCCTGTACACACGCTTGATTTTCTTTTGGAGACATAGCAATCCATAGGTTTTAAGATACTTACTAGTCAGGTACATTCTTAGGCGTTTAATATGGGGTTTTGAGTGCATTTCGTTGAGCAAGGAGTAGCTCTTGTCTATTCCATATTTGGCTTAAGGAACTTTATCTGTGCTCATTTCAATCTCTGGTTTTATGCAGCACCCCAACTCACCTTCCCCGTTAAGCAATGATAAGTTGGTTTTCTAAACTTGAGACACTGTTCTGTTTTGTAATTCAGTTCATGTGTAGCGAAGTTCACATTCTGTGTATTAGTGATACCTTATGATGTTTCTTTTCTGTGTGACTTATTTCAGTTCGAATCATCATACCTGAATCCACTCATTATGCTGCTATGGGCCTGATGACATAGATTTCATTGCTTAGTGATATTGCATTGTACGTAAGTACCACAAGTTCTTTATCCATTTTTCACTTTCTGCGATATTGAACTTGTACGGTAAACGAGGTTCTTGTAAACAGAGGCGTCCCAAACTTTGGGGTGGCTGTGTCTTTTTGATTTTAATTTCCCTAAGCTATAGGACCATAAGTGGAAGTGCCCTAGGCTCTGTTGCTTTGTTTTTTAGATGTTTCAGGAAACACCATACACTTCTCCAGAGTGTCTGTTGGCAATTTACATCCCGCCCATCAGCATAAGAAGGCTCCCAGTTCTCCATGGCCTGTCGTGCCTTTATGGATTTTACACTTTTTTCAGATGGCCCTTTTGACCGGGTGGAAGTGAGACTTCATTGTAGTGCAGATTTCCTTTGCAAGCTTACTTGGTTGTCCAAAAAGGGCGTATGCGTTTTTTCCTGAATATATTCAGGAAAAAACACATACGCCCTTTATGGCCAAGTGCATCATTGTCGAGTTTCTGACTCTCTTCATATGTTTTCAATGCAATTCCAGTCTACCTCCTGAAATCGGTTTCCTGCAGTTCTGCCTTGCTTTCAATGCCTCTTCATAGCCTTACCTAAATATATTTTTTAAAAATAGTTGGCCTTTATAACTCTGCAGGTTTTTGAATTGCAGTGGCCCTTAGCTCCATTTTTTAGCTCTTATTTTTGTGGTCTTGCCCCGTAACCACAGGATTCCTTGAAGCCCTATTTTTCTTCTGGGACACCTTGCTGTGCCTTTGGTTAATTCTTCTTACTGATGTGATATTAGAGTGACATGTGCCCATTGAAACCGCTACAGCTAGTTTCTCACTGGTTCCCCCTATTCCCATTCATCCTCTGCACTAACTGCAGACTGTGCGATACCAGAACTTAAAGGCATTGACTCCATGTGGGGATGTTGTTAGTAAAGCGGCTGGAATGTTGATCCGGAGCCCCAGGAGAGGAAAAATGAGGTGCGTTTTAGAAACCTTTCCCGATCATATGGTATACCAGTCGCTGGGTTTCCCAAGCATGGTTTAGCTGTAGGAAGATTCCCTTCAACCTGGAGTGTTGGGACCCTTGGACTGAGTAGCATGAAGTATTGCATTAAACTTTCGGCAGTTGCTCACCAAAGCTCACCAATCCTGTCAGCCCCAAGTGTCCAGCCTTATGTCTTATCCAGCTGTGGGTTTATATGTGGTCAATCCAGGTTGCATCACAGCCCCTGAGCGAATTTTGTAAGAATTTTTCTCTCTTTCATTGTTTCAGCGTTTTGTTTTTAAAATTTATTTCTATAATGGGGTTTAGCTCATTTTCACTGCTGTGTTTGCGCCGCTCTGCACACACTTGATTCCCTTATGGAGATATATCAATACATGGGTTTTAAGATTCTTATTCCTCAGATATATTTCTCTGCGGTGTATAGGGTGTGTTGAGGCCAGTTCATTGAGCAAGGTGTAGATCTTGTCTAATACCTATTTGGTTTATTGAACGGTATCTGTGCTAATTTCAAACTCTGGTTTTATGCATCACCCCACCTCTCCTTTCCCCTTAAGCTGACATAAGTGTGTTTTCTAAATGTGAGACACTGTTCTGTTCTGTAATTCATTTCTTGTGCAGCCATATTTACCCTCCCTCTATAAGTGATATCTTATGATATGTTTCTTTTTCTGTTTGACTTATTTCAAGTAGTATTATCGGACCTAAATCCACTCTTTATCCTTCTACTAGCCTTATTACATTGATTTCATGGTGAAGAGATATTCCATTGTACATAAGTACCACATCTTCTTTATCCATTGTTCTCTTTCCTGGGATATTTAAGGTGTACTGAAGTTGAGGTTCTTGTAAACAGAGTAGCCCTAAACTGTGGTGTGCTTGTGTCTTGTTGATTTTTAGACTTCCCTAGATATACTCCCATGATTGGAAGAGTCCTATGCTCTGTAGCTCTGTTTTTTAGATGATTTAGGAACCACCATACACTTCTCCAGAGTGGCTCTCGGCAGTTCACACACTGCCCATCAGCGTATAAAGGCTCCCTGTTCTCCATGGCCTGTCCTGCATTTCTGGTTTTTACAATTTTTTAGGATGGCCCTTTTGACCGGTGGGAAGTGAGACTTCTTTGTTGTGCACATTTGCATTGCTTGCTTGCTTCGTTGCCCATAAAGTGCGTATGCGTTTTTTCCTGGATATAATCAGGAAAAAACGCATACGCCCTTTTGGGCCAACTGCATCATTGTCGAAATTCTGCCGCTTTTCATGTGCGTTAAAGACGAGTCCAATCTATCTCTTGAAATCTGTTTCTTGCAATTCTGTCTTGCATTCAGATCCTCTTCTTTGCCTTACCTCAACATATTTTTGGACGTTAGTTTTCATTTATAACTCTGCAGGTTTGTGAATTGCAGTGACCCTGAGCTCCATTTTTTAAGTTGCTCTTTTGTGAGCTGGCCTCAAACCCGCAGGATTGCTTCAGGCCCTATTTTGGCTCCGGCGAGGCAGGCTGAGCCTTTCTTTAATTCTTATTCTTAATGGGAAATTAGAGTGATATGTGCCCGTCCAAACCCCTACAACTCTTCTCTCATTGGTTCCCCCTCTTCCCGTTCATCCTCCTCACAATTTGCAAAATGTGTGAAACAGAAGTTTAAATGTGCTGATTCTCCAAGTGGGGAGATTCTAAGTAGCGTGGCTGGAATGGTGAACAGGAGCACCAGGAGAGGATAAATGAGGTGCATTTTAGACACATCTCCCGATCACATGGTGTACAGTCCTCTGGGTTTTCCATGCATGTTTTAGCTGTAGGAAGATCCCTTGAACCTGCAGATTTGGGACCCATTGAATGGGTACCAGGTAGTATTACTTTAAAGGGTGTGCATTTCCTCACCCAACCTCACATTTCTCTTAGCGCAAACAGTTTCCAGCCTTATGTCTCATCCTGCTGTGGGTCTAGATGTGTTCAATCCATGTTGCATCACCGTCCCTGAGGAAAAGTTGTAAGAGGTTTTCTCTGTCTCTCTGTCGTTTATTTTTTTCAATTTATTACTATATTGGTTACAGCTGATTTTCAAAGCTCTGTTTCTTGCTGCTGTACATCCACTTGATTCACGTACAGAGAGACATCAATAAATTCTTTTTCAGATTCTTACCAGTCGTATATATTCTTTTCCGGTGACTTGAGTGTGCTGAGTGCAGTTCTTTTAGCTACCGTGTAGGCCTTGTTGATTATCAGTTTGGTATTTGGAATGGTATCTTTGCTAATTTCAACCTCCTGGATGATGCCTCACCCCTCCCCACCTTTCCCGTTTAGCAGCCTTATGCGTGTTTTCTACATATTTGACTATGTTTTTGTTTTGTAATTTATTTCATGTGTAGCCATTTTGGATTCCACCTTTAAGTGATATCTTATGATATGTGTCTTTTTCTTTTTGAATTCTGTCACTTAGAATGATCATACGTAACTCCTCCAGAGTTGTTACAACTGGCCATATTTCATTGATTTCCAGGCTGAATAATATTCCACTCTACCTAAGTACCACATCTCTATCCATTTTTTCCCTCCAGAGACATTTAAGTTATATCCTAGTCGAGGATCTTTTAAACAGAGAGGGGGTAAACATTGGGGTGCCTGTGTCCTCTCGATTTTTGTTTTTCCCAAGATATACGCCCATGAGTGCAAGTGCCCTATGCTCTGTAGCTCATTTTTTAGATGCTTTAGTAAACACAATACACTTCTCCAGAATGGCCGTTGGCAATATACATTTCCACTATAAGTCTCACAGGGCTCCCTCTTCTCGTTGCCCTGTCCTGCATTTCTGTTGTTTACGCTTTATGAGGATGGCTCTTCTGACTGATGCGAAGTGATATCTTTTGTAGTATTGACTTCCAGTGCCCACCTGTTTGGTTGGCTAAAAAAGTGTATGCCCTTTTCTTGAATATATACAGAAAAGAACGCATACACCCTTTTTGGCCAACTGCAATGTTGGCAATGTTCAGCTCCTTTTCTTGTGCTTAATGGCGAGTCCTTTCTACCTCCTCAAATCCCTTTCCTGCCATTCTCCCTTGCTTACAAGTCCTTTTCTCTGACTTTCCTCAAGACATTTTTCAGTGATGGATATTTTCAACTCTGCAGTTTTGTGAATTTTACTGCCCCTGAGTTCCATTGTTCAACTAGTGTTTATGGGAACTGGCCACAAAGCAGCGGGATTTCCTCAAGCCCTATACTGTTTCCATGGGCAACCCTAGCCTTTGGTCAATTCGTCTTCCTGATTGGAAATTAGAGTGACATGTGCCTGTCTGAACACCTAGGACTTGTCTCTCATTGTTCCTCATCCTTCCGCTTCATCCTCTGGACAAATTCCAAACTGTACGCAACAGGATGTTGACAGTGCTGACATCTCCAAGTGGGGAGACTGTTAGTAAAGACGCTGGAGGGGTGAACCCGAGCACCAGGAGATGAGGAGATGAGATGCCTTTTCCAAACTCTTCCCGATCAGACGGTATACCATCCTCTGGGTGTGACAGACATGTTTTAGCAGTAGGAAGAGTCCCATTCATGTAAGGAGAACACCAGGGCTTTTTCAAAATCAGTGTCTCCCCGAAACCCAAACTGGGGAATTTTTTAAGCTACGGCTACACATATGTTCATTAAGGGCCTTGGGAAGTAGGCAGAGTCCAAACTTTAGATGATTGAAGTCTTCAGGGTCAGAAGCACTCACCACCAGCTTCCCTTAGGCTACACTTTAACTGTCATTGATAGATGATGTCAATAAAAATATCTATTCTTTTTCAGATTATTTCCCCTTATAGGTTATTGCAAAATGTTGAGTGTAGTTCCCTGTGCTATACAGTAGTTCCTTGTTGATGATCTATTTTATACATAGCAGTGTGTATGTGTTCATTCCAAACTGTTAATTTATCCCTCCTCCCACCTTTCCCCTTTGGTAATAATAAATTATAAGATTTTATACTTCTCAGAAATGGGGGAGCCGAAAGAGAGGTATCATTTTCAATGGAAAAGCATTTAAAACAAGATTGAAGGTTTAACCAAGATTATTAGCTGTACATCCTTGGAAAGAAATCACTTCGTTTCTCTAATATTGACCTGACAAATAAGACAAACCTTTTCACTGAACTTGCTTATAAAAAGTGATGGAAATATCAAATGGAAGTGTTAAAAACATCTTATTTTACCCGAGCCTTATACACTGTTCTATGTTAACTACAGTTTGGCTCACACATCTGTTCATTGAGGTTACAATAGTCTCAATTTCTGTTACTGATCCTCCAGAGTGGACCCCAACAAGTGTCCCCCTGCCCAGTGTCATTGGGGCCAACAGATCGAGACTGAGTTTGGTTCACAAGCAAAGGAAACTTTATATTTTGATCAGAGAATGGAGAGGTGAGAGCATGCACTACCCCGTGGGCTGTGGGCTGGGCTGCTGTGTAGAGATCCTGTCAGAGTCAGTGGGAGGGAGGGAGGCGGCGGAGCTCTCGAGGGCCGGGTTGGCTGTAGCTCAGGCTCTATATCGTGGAGTCTGCACTGGGCCCCAGGAGCTGAGGTGTCGACCCAGCCATTCTGCACTAGGAAATCTGGTCTGAAGTGCCGGGTGTGGAACCTCTGCATGCGGGACCCTAGGAGCACGTGAAATTAGACAAAGCACAAAGGATAAAAAAGGTTAGACTTGACTTTATTGCCCAGATTCTATTTTTATCTCCCAGGGATTTTTAATGGGCTTTGCTGGGGACAAACCCCTCCTCTGCCTTTTGTCCCGTTCCTCATTCTTGGAGTGCTGAGGGTGCAGACCCTTCTTCTGTAACTGCTGAGTGCTGAGTTGGGAGCCCTCATACCCTGGGGCGAGGGTCAGAGCTTCTCCCCAGCAGCCTCCCGGTGACGTTGATTGTCCCCAGGACCCCTGCCTCCCTGCTCGTCCACCTGAGCACCAGCATTGGAAGTGTTATAGATTCTAATGACCTTTAAGGGTCCAGGAAAGAGATGTGCAGAGACGCTGTGGGGGCCGGTTTCACCCCGCCCCACATTTGTTCGGCCACCTTAGGCTGACCGTCTCTGCCAGCCTAGATGCTCTGACCAGTAGTCTGCGCTTTCTTCAGTTAGGCCCCTGAATTAACGTACAAACAGCACCAGGTGTCAGAGCCCTGCCCGCTCAACTCCCAGACAGTCCAGGGTCAGTGGTGACCAAGGACCATGATGGCTACTGAGTCAACAGCCTTTTGAAGTAAACAGCAGTCCAGCCGGTCTTATTGGCCACCATCATCACGGTGTCTGTCGGCTTTTCTATGGTGACAGTGTGGTATACTGTTCCCCCGCCAAGATTATTAGCTCCCCTCTGGGTGCAGTAAGTCCTGCAAGCAGTAGTCTACTCTTTTGGGACACACTCTTGTTGTTTTATGAGAGAAACTCCAGGTCAAGTGATGTTCACACGAGTCGTCATGGTGCCCTGTTGCCCCCGGTTATCTCTCTGGATGTTGGAGTTGGAGGGCCTCCTCACTCGAGGTCGGTGTGCCCACGGAGCGAACCCTGCAACTTCAGGGCATGGTTGGTGGTTAGGATCACCACGTGGGGTCCTTTTCCCTTAGGAGGGAGGTGGCCTTTTGGGCTGCTGATTTCCAGGTTTTTAGATACCGCCAGTATCTTGGCCAGATGTGGCAGTGGGCCAAGCCCCTTAGTGACCGTAGTTTATCCTACCTGGATGGCATTCTTGCATTGTTCCATTTCAAGTGGTCCCAGTTTTTGCACTAATTCTCCAATGGCGATTCACCTTTCACCGGGAATGTAAAGGTCAAAGGGTTTAGCTAAATTAGGGAGTTCCAGGGCAAGGGTCTGAATTGACTGCTCTTTCCATTCTTGAAAGGCCACTTCTGGATTCTATTCAAAAGGATCATCATCTTTTCCTTTCAGTGTTTCATATAGAGGCCCAGCTAGTAGACTGTAGTTAGGGATCCAGAAGCAGCAAACCCTGGCCTCCCCAGGAACCCCTAAGCTGTCTTCTAGTTTTAGAAAGGGGTAAGGCTGAAAATGGTTTCTTCCCTTTCCTGGGATGGGCTTCTCTGACCTTCTGTGAGAATGAAGCCCAGGCAGGTCACCGCAGTCTGTGATATTTGAGCTTTTTCTTGGACAACTTCTATCCTTTATTGGCTTGGTAGTTCAGAGGCCTCCTTAGTAGGGCTGGTGATCAGAATGTCGTCTGCATATTGAAGGAGGGTTTCCTTTTCCAGAGGTAGAACTTTTAGGTCTTTAGCTAAGCTTTCCCCAAAGATGGTGTGGGAATTTTTGCACCCTTGGGGCCAGACGGCCCGGAAGTATTGTTTTAGTTGTATGTTGAGTCCTGCCACTCACAAGCCAAAATTTCTTGTGACTCTGGGACTAATGGAATACAAAAGAAGGCATCATTGAAGACTAATACAGAATACCATGTCCTGGTGGTTGGTAGAATGACCAGCAGGGTGTAGGAATTAGGAGCAACTGGAGGTATATCCTCGGTGGCTTCACTGACTGTCCTGACATCCTTTACCAGGTCCCCAGCAGCCCATGGGGCTCTCGTGGTCAGACCAATCCCAGAATATGGAGCTCACCTGGGCAGGTACCCCACCCCCACCCCAGCCCACGGGGCTCTCGTGGTCAGGCCCCTCCCAGGATACAGAGCTACCCTTGCAGGTACCGTGGCAGGGCTGGGCACACAGGAACCGTGCACATAGCCCTCATTGCAGAGCACCCCCAGCTCACCTGTCACTCAGAGCTGACACAGAGCACCTCAGAGCAGGACTTGAACTAACAAACAGCAGCTGCGACAGGTCTGTGACCCTGGGCATCACTCCGTGAGGCCTCCCTCCACCTGGTCTTCCAGAGACTTCCACTGCACCCGGGGCACCAGGCCTCTGTCTCCAACCACCACCCACCCCTCCTCTCCCTGACTCCTGGGTTCCTCTCATTAGGAGAGGGTTTTCTTGAAGTTGTCTCCCACTCATGGGCCAGATAAAATGATTAGAAAACAAGCCAAAGCTGCAGCCCCTTGTCTATCCTGACTCTCAGGAGCCCACACCTGTTCCTTGGACCTGGCCGGTTCAGCAAGTTCCATTTTCTGCAACTGTGAGCCCCTGAGGGGTGATGATTGGCTGACCTGGGCAGCCTTACCGTGCCGGCCAGCCCCCCCCAGGTGTGCCTGGGTTGAGATCAATATAAATACCACTCCAGGCAGCAAGAGCCCCTGCAGCCATGCCTGACGCCATTTTCTCTGCCCTGTCAGCAGTCTCGGGGCTGGGCTGGTGGGAGGGAGTGAGAGGCCACGGCTTTGTGGGTGGCCCAGTGTGAGTGGGGCTCTGCTGGACTTTCTGCAGCAGTTGCCAGGCTGCCACCTGCTAAAGAAGAGGATGTGTCACCCATACCTGCTGCTGGAATTTCTCCCTGGGCAGAGGTGAGGAAGGAAAAAAGCAGTGGGGGCAGGGACAGGACGGGTATCTCAGGCAGGGAAATGGAAATCTTCCAGAAGAGCACCCAGGGCCAGGACCATCCTGGCTGGCCTGCAGGCACCAAGTCGGCCGGCATGCTGTCACTCGTGTGGCTCTATGGCCCTTCCTCTAGGCTTTCAAGTCCTTGTATATATTCAGGTGTTTTACCTGGGACGGGTGGGAATAGTTCAGCAGCAACTGGCCTGGGGCTCAGCTCACGTTTACTCACAGATGCCTCGGAACAGTGCCCCAGCTTTGCAATGAGGACGCTTGTTGCGTGGGGGCTGCTGGCTGAATGGGAGACGATTCCCCACCACTGACCAACTTCAGAATTGTTTACAACTGGAGCAAGTGCCCTGATACGGTTTTCCTCTGTGTAACTGGTGGGTTCTGTGTTTTTTTTTCTCTTTTTCGTTTTTGGTTCAAGGTAGATTTTATTCCTCTTTTTTGTATTTACAGATATAAGCATGGAAATAATTTATTCATATAAATACATGTATGTGCAGGGAATAATTGTTTTTTCTGTTTTATTTTTTAAATTTTATTTCTTTTTAATTTTGAATTTTATTTTATATTTTTATACAGCAGGTTCTTATTGGTTATCTATTTTATACATATAAATGTATACATGCCAATCCCAGTCTCTCAACTCCTCCCACCACCACCCCCCCAACAGCTTTCCCCCCTTGTTGTCCATACGTTTGTTGTCTACATCTGTTGCTCTATTTATGCCTTGCAAAATGGTTAATCTGTACAGTTTTTCTAGGTTCCACATATATGCATGAATATACAAGATTTGTTTTTCTCCTTCTGACTTACTTCACTCTGTATGACAGTCTCTAGATCCATCGACGTCTCTACAAATGACCCAATTTCATTCCTTTTCATGGCTTAGTAATATTCCATTTTATATATGTACCACAGCTTTATGCATTCGTCTGTCTGTGGGCATTTAGGTTGCTTCCATTACCTCGATATTGTAAATAGTGATGCAATGAACATTGCGGTGAATGACTCTTTTTGATTTATGGTTTTGTCTGGGTATATGTCCAGTACTGGGATTGCTGTATCATATGGTAATTCTATTGTTAGTTTCTTAAGAAATTCCATATTGTTCTCCATAATGACTGTATCAATTTATATTCCCAACAATAGTGGAAGAGGGTTCCTTTTCTCCACACCCTTTCCAGCATTTTTTGTTTGTAGATTTTCAATGATGCCTATTCTACCAGGTGTGAGGTGATACCTCATTGTTGAATGCATTTCGTTGAGCAAGGGGGAGCTCTTGTCTATTACATATTTGGCTTATGGAACGGTATCTGTGCTAATTTCAAACTCTGCTTTTATGCAGCACCCCAACTCACCTTCCTACTTAAGCAGGCATAAGTTGGTTTTCTAAACTTGAGACCCTGTTCTGTTTCGTAATTCAGTTCATGTGTAGCTAAGTTCACATTCCGTGTATTAGTGATACCTTATGATGTTTCTTTTTCTGTGTGACTTATTTCACTTAGAATCATCGTGCCTCAATCCACTCATTATGCTGGTACGGGCCTGGTGACATAGATTTCATTGCTGAGTGGTATTCTGTTGTACAGAAGTACCGCAACTTCTTTATCCATTATTTGCTCTCTGGGATATTTAACTTGTGCCGTAGAAGAGATTCCTGTAAAAAGAGCCATCCCAAATTTTGGGGTTGCTGTGTCTTTTTGATATTAATTTCCCTAAGCTATAGGACCATAAGTGGAAGTGCCCTAGGCTCTGTTGCTTTGTTTTTTAGATGTTTCAGGAAACACCATACACTTCTCCCGAGTGTCTGTTGGCAATTTACATCCCGCCCATCAGCATAACAAGGCTCCCAGTTCTACATGGCCTGTCCTGCCTTTCTGGATTTTACACTTTTTTCAGATGGCCCTTTTGACCGGGGGGAAGTGAGACTTCATTGTAGTGCAGATTTCCTTTGCAAGTTTGCTTGGTTGGCCAAAAAGGGCGTATGCGTTTTTTCCTGAATATATTCAGGAAAAAACGCATACGCCCTTTTTGGCCAAGTGCATCATTGTGGACGTTCTGCCTCTTTTCCTATGCTTTCAATGCAATTCCAGTCTACCTCCTGAAATCGGTTTCCTGCAATTCTGCCCCGCTTTCAAGTCCTCTTGGCAGCCTTACTTCAGTCTATTTTTGGACGATAGCTGTCATTTATAACTCTGCAGGTTTGTGAATTACAGTGCCCCTGAGCTCCTTTCTTCAACTCGCTTTCTTGTGACCTGGCTGCAACACCGCAGGATGGCTTCAGGCCCTAATTTGGTTCCGGCACGGCACGCTGAGCCTTTGGTTATTTCCTCTTCCTGGTGGGAAATGAGAGTTAAATTTGCCCGTCCAGACACCTCCAGCTAGTCTCTCATTGGTTCTCGCTATTCCTGTTCATCTTCCGCAGAAATTGCAAACTGGGCCAAACAGGAGGTTAAAGGCGCTGACTCTCCAAGTGGGGAGAGTGTTAGTAAAGCGTCTGGAATGTTGCACCCGAGTACCAGGGGAGGAAAACTGAGACATATTTGAACACGTCTCCCATTCACATGGTTGATCATACTTGGGTTCCACATGCATGTTTTAGCTGAAGGAAGAATACCTGAAACCTGGGTAGTTGAAACCCGTGGAATGGGTACCATGCAATATGACTTCAAAGGGTCTTCATTTTCTCACCGCACCTCTCCAATCCTATCACTGCTGCGTTTATGCCCCTGTACACATGCTTGATTCTCTTTCGGAGACATAGCAATCCATAGGTTTTAAGATACTTACTAGTCAGGTACATTCTTAGGCGTTTAATATGGGGTGTTGAGTCCATTTCGTTGAGCAAGGAGTAGCTCTTGTCTATTCCATATTTGGCTTAAGGAACTTTATCTGTGCTCATTTCAATCTCTGGTTTTATGCAGCACCCCAACTCACCTTTCCCTGTAAGCAAGCATAAATTGGTTTTCTAAATTTGAGACCCTGTTCTGTTCTGTAATTCAGTTCCTGTGTAGCCAAGTTTACATTCCGTGTATTACTGATATCTTATGATGTTTCTGTTTCTGTGTGACTTATTTCAGTTAGAATCATCATACCTGAATCCACTCATTGTGCTGCTAAGGGCCTGATGACACAGATTTCATTGCTGAGTGATATTGCTTTGTAAGTAAATACCACAACTTCTTTATCCATTTTTCAATTTCTGCGATGTTGAACTTGTACTGTAAATGAGGTTCTTGTAAACAGAGCCGTTCCAAACTTTGGGGTGGCTGTGTCTTTTTGATTTTAATTTCCCTAAGCTATAGGACCATAAGTGGAAGTGCCCTAGGTTCTGTTGCTTTGTTTTTTAGATGTTTCAGGAAACACCATACACTTCTCCCGAGTGGTTGTTGGCAATTTACATCCCGCCCATCAGCATAACAAGGCTCCCAGTTCTCCATGACCTGTCCTGCCTTTCTGGATTTTACACTTTTTTCAGATGACCCTTTTGACCGGGGGGAAGTGAGACTTCATTGTAGTGCAGATTTCCTTTGCAAGCTTGCTTGGTTGGCCAAAAAGGGCGTATGCGTTTTTTCCTGAATATATTCCGGAAAAAACGCATACGCCCTTTTTGGCCAAGTGCATCATTGTGGACGTTCTGCCTCTTTTCCTATGCTTTCGATGCAATTCCAGTCTACCTCCTGAAATCGGTTTCCTGCAATTCTGCCCCGCTTTCAAGTCCTCTTGGCAGCCTTACTTCAGTCTATTTTTGGACGATAGCTGTCATTTATAACTCTGCAGGTTTGTGAATTACAGTGCCCCTGAGCTCCTTTCTTCAACTCGCTTTCTTGTGACCTGGCCGCAACACCGCAGGATGGCTTCAGGCCCTAATCTGGTTCCGGCACGGCACGCTGAGCCTTTGGTTAATTCCTCTTCCTGGTGGGAAATGAGAGTTAAATTTGCCCGTCCAGACACCTCCAGCTAGTCTCTCATTGGTTCTCGCTATTCCTGTTCATCTTCCGCAGAAATTGCAAACTGGGCCAAACAGGAGGTTAAAGGCACTGACTCTCCAAGTCGGGAGAGTGTTAGTAAAGCGTCTGGAATGTTGCACCCGAGTACCAGGGTACGAAAACTGAGACATATTTGAACACGTCTCCCGTTCACATGGTTGATCATACTCTGGGTTCCACATGCATGTTTTAGCTGAAGGAAGAATACCTTAAACCTGGAGAGTTGAGACCCGTGGAATGGGTACCATGCAATATGACTTCAAAGGGTCTTCATTTGCTCACCGAACCTCTCCAATCCTATCTGCTGCGTTTATGCCCCTGTACACATGCTTGATTCTCTTTCGGAGACATAGCAATCCATAGGTTTTAAGATACTTACTAGTCAGGTACATTCTTAGGCGTTTATTATGGGGTTTTGAGTCCATTTCGTTGAGCAAGGAGTAGCTCTTGTCTATTCCATATTTGGCTTAAGGAACTTTATCTGTGCTCATTTCAATCTCTGGTTTTATGCAGCACCCCAACTCACCTTTCCCCTTAAGCAAGCATAAGTTGGTTTTCTAAATTTGAGACCCTGTTCTGTTTTGGAATGCAGTTCCTGTGTAGCCAAGTTTACATTCCGTGTATTAGTGATATCTTATGATGTTTCTTTTTCTGTGTGACTTATTTCAGTTAGAATCATCATACCTGAATCCACTCATTGTGCTGCTAAGGGCCTTGTGACACAGATTTCATTGCTGAGTGATATTGCTTTGTAAGTAAATACCACAACTTCTTTATCCATTTTTCACTTTCTGCGATGTTGAACTTGTACTGTAAACGAGGTTCTTGTAAACAGAGCCGTTCGAAACTTTGGGGTGGCTGTGTCTTTTTGATTTTAATTTCCCTAAGCTATAGGACCATAAGTGGAAGTGCCCTAGGTTCTGTTGCTTTGTTTTTTAGATGTTTCAGGAAACACCATACACTTCACCCGAGTGGCTGTTGGCAATTTACATCCCGCCCATCAGCATAACAAGGCTCCCAGTTCTCCATGGCCTGTCCTGCCTTTCTGGATTTTACACTTTTTTCAGATGGCCCTTTTGACCGGGGGGAAGTGAGACTTCATTGTAGTGCAGATTTCCTTTGCAAGCTTGCTTGGTTGGCCAAAAAGGGCGTATGCGTTTTTTCCTGAATATATTCAGGAAAAAACGCATACGCCCTTTTTGGCCAAGTGCATCATTGTGGACGTTCTGCCTCTTTTCCTATGCTTTCAATGCAATTCCAGTCTACCTCCTGAAATCGGTTTCCTGCAATTCTGCCCCGCTTTCAAGTCCTCTTGGCAGCCTTACTTCAGTCTATTTTTGGACGATAGCTGTCATTTATAACTCTGCAGGTTTGTGAATTACAGTGCCCCTGAGCTCCTTTCTTCAACTCGCTTTCTTGTGACCTGGCCGCAACACCGCAGGATGGCTTCAGGCCCTAATCTGGTTCCGGCCCGGCATGCTGAGCCTTTGGTTAATTCCTCTTCCTGGTGGGAAATGAGAGTTAAATTTGCCCGTCCAGACACCTCCAGCTAGCCTCTCATTGGTTCTCGCTATTCCTGTTCATCTTCCGCAGAAATTGCAAACTGGGCCAAACAGGAGGTTAAAGGGACTGACTCTCCAAGTGGGGAGAGTGTTAGTAAAGCATCTGGAATGTTGCACCCGAGTACCAGGGGAGGAAAACTGAGACATATTTGAACGTGTCTCCCGATCACATGGTTGATCATACTCTATGTTCCACATGCATGTTTTAGCTGAAGGAAGAATACCTTAAACCTGGAGAGTTGAGACCCGTGTAATGGGTACCATGCAATATGACTTCAAAGGGTCTTCATTTGCTCACCGAACCTCTCCAATCCTATCACTGCTGCGTTTATGCCCCTGTACACACGCTTGATTCTCTTTTGGAGACATAGCAATCCATAGGTTTTAAGATACTTACTAGTCAGGTACATTCTTAGGCGTTTAATATGCGGTGTTGAGTCCATTTCGTTGAGCAAGGAGTAGCTCTTGTCTATTCCATATTTGGCTTAAGCAACTTTATCTGTGCTCATTTCAATCTCTGGTTTTATGCAGCACCCCAACTCACCTTTACCCTTAAGCAAGCATAAGTTGGTTTTCTAAATTTGAGACCCTGTTCTGTTCTGTAATTCAGTTCCTGTGTAGCCAAGTTTACATTCCATGTATTACTGATATCTTATGATGTTTCTTTTTCTGTGTGACTTATTTCAGTTAGAATCATCATACCTGAATCCACTCATTGTGCTGCTAAGGGCCTGATGACACAGATTTCATTGCTGAGTGATATTGCTTTGTAAGTAAATACCACAACTTCTTTATCCATTTTTCACTTTCTGCAATGTTGAACTTGTACTGTAAACGAGGTTCTTGTAAACAGAGGCGTCCCAAACTTTGGGGTGGCTGTGTCTTTTTGATTTTAATTTCCCTAAGCATAGGACCATAAGTGGCAGTGTCCTAGGCTCTGTTGCTTTGTTTTTTAGATGTTTCAGGAAACACCATACACTTCTCCCGAGTGTCTGTTGGCAATTTACATCCCGCCCATCAGCATAACAAGGCTCCCAGTTCTCCATGGCCTGTCCTGCCTTTCTGGATTTTACACGTTTTTCAGATGGCCCTTTTGACCGGGGAGAAGTGAGACTTCTTTGTAGTGCATTTTTCCTTTGCAAGTTTGCTTGGTTGGCCAAAAAGGGCGTATGCGTTTTTTCCTGAATATATTCAGGAAAAAACGCATACGCCCTTTTTGGCCAAGTGCATCATTGTGGACGTTCTGCCTCTTTTCCTATGCTTTCAATGCAATTCCAGTCTACCTCCTGAAATCGGTTTCCTGCAATTCTGCCCCGCTTTCAAGTCCTCTTGGCAGCCTTACTTCAGTCTATTTTTGGACGATAGCTGTCATTTATAACTCTGCAGGTTTGTGAATTACAGTGCACCTGAGCTCCTTTCTTCAACTCGCTTTCTTTTGAGCTGGCCGCAACACCGCAGGATGTCTTCAGGCCCTAATTTGGTTCCGGCACGGCACGCTGAGCCTTTGGTTATTTCCTCTTCCTGGTGGGAAATGAGAGTTAAATTTGCCCGTCCAGACACCTCCAGCTAGTCTCTCATTGGTTCTCGCTATTCCTGTTCATCTTCCGCAGAAATTGCAAACTGGGCCAAACAGGAGGTTAAAGGCGCTGACTCTCCAAGTGGGGAGAGTGTTAGTAAAGCGTCTGGAATGTTGCACCCGAGTACCAGGGGAGGAAAACTGAGACATATTTGAACACGTCTCCCATTCACATGGTTGATCATACTTGGGTTCCACATGCATGTTTTAGCTGAAGGAAGAATACCTGAAACCTGGGTAGTTGAAACCCGTGGAATGGGTACCATGCAATATGACTTCAAAGGGTCTTCATTTTCTCACCGCACCTCTCCAATCCTATCACTGCTGCGTTTATGCCCCTGTACACATGCTTGATTCTCTTTCGGAGACATAGCAATCCATAGGTTTTAAGATACTTACTAGTCAGGTACATTCTTAGGCGTTTAATATGGGGTGTTGAGTCCATTTCGTTGAGCAAGGAGTAGCTCTTGTCTATTCCATATTTGGCTTAAGGAACTTTATCTGTGCTCATTTCAATCTCTGGTTTTATGCAGCACCCCAACTCACCTTTCCCTGTAAGCAAGCATAAATTGGTTTTCTAAATTTGAGACCCTGTTCTGTTCTGTAATTCAGTTCCTGTGTAGCCAAGTTTACATTCCGTGTATTACTGATATCTTATGATGTTTCTGTTTCTGTGTGACTTATTTCAGTTAGAATCATCATACCTGAATCCACTCATTGTGCTGCTAAGGGCCTGATGACACAGATTTCATTGCTGAGTGATATTGCTTTGTAAGTAAATACCACAACTTCTTTATCCATTTTTCAATTTCTGCGATGTTGAACTTGTACTGTAAATGAGGTTCTTGTAAACAGAGCCGTTCCAAACTTTGGGGTGGCTGTGTCTTTTTGATTTTAATTTCCCTAAGCTATAGGACCATAAGTGGAAGTGCCCTAGGTTCTGTTGCTTTGTTTTTTAGATGTTTCAGGAAACACCATACACTTCTCCCGAGTGGTTGTTGGCAATTTACATCCCGCCCATCAGCATAACAAGGCTCCCAGTTCTCCATGACCTGTCCTGCCTTTCTGGATTTTACACTTTTTTCAGATGACCCTTTTGACCGGGGGGAAGTGAGACTTCATTGTAGTGCAGATTTCCTTTGCAAGCTTGCTTGGTTGGCCAAAAAGGGCGTATGCGTTTTTTCCTGAATATATTCCGGAAAAAACGCATACGCCCTTTTTGGCCAAGTGCATCATTGTGGACGTTCTGCCTCTTTTCCTATGCTTTCGATGCAATTCCAGTCTACCTCCTGAAATCGGTTTCCTGCAATTCTGCCCCGCTTTCAAGTCCTCTTGGCAGCCTTACTTCAGTCTATTTTTGGACGATAGCTGTCATTTATAACTCTGCAGGTTTGTGAATTACAGTGCCCCTGAGCTCCTTTCTTCAACTCGCTTTCTTGTGACCTGGCCGCAACACCGCAGGATGGCTTCAGGCCCTAATCTGGTTCCGGCACGGCACGCTGAGCCTTTGGTTAATTCCTCTTCCTGGTGGGAAATGAGAGTTAAATTTGCCCGTCCAGACACCTCCAGCTAGTCTCTCATTGGTTCTCGCTATTCCTGTTCATCTTCCGCAGAAATTGCAAACTGGGCCAAACAGGAGGTTAAAGGCACTGACTCTCCAAGTCGGGAGAGTGTTAGTAAAGCGTCTGGAATGTTGCACCCGAGTACCAGGGTACGAAAACTGAGACATATTTGAACACGTCTCCCGTTCACATGGTTGATCATACTCTGGGTTCCACATGCATGTTTTAGCTGAAGGAAGAATACCTTAAACCTGGAGAGTTGAGACCCGTGGAATGGGTACCATGCAATATGACTTCAAAGGGTCTTCATTTGCTCACCGAACCTCTCCAATCCTATCTGCTGCGTTTATGCCCCTGTACACATGCTTGATTCTCTTTCGGAGACATAGCAATCCATAGGTTTTAAGATACTTACTAGTCAGGTACATTCTTAGGCGTTTATTATGGGGTTTTGAGTCCATTTCGTTGAGCAAGGAGTAGCTCTTGTCTATTCCATATTTGGCTTAAGGAACTTTATCTGTGCTCATTTCAATCTCTGGTTTTATGCAGCACCCCAACTCACCTTTCCCCTTAAGCAAGCATAAGTTGGTTTTCTAAATTTGAGACCCTGTTCTGTTTTGGAATGCAGTTCCTGTGTAGCCAAGTTTACATTCCGTGTATTAGTGATATCTTATGATGTTTCTTTTTCTGTGTGACTTATTTCAGTTAGAATCATCATACCTGAATCCACTCATTGTGCTGCTAAGGGCCTTGTGACACAGATTTCATTGCTGAGTGATATTGCTTTGTAAGTAAATACCACAACTTCTTTATCCATTTTTCACTTTCTGCGATGTTGAACTTGTACTGTAAACGAGGTTCTTGTAAACAGAGCCGTTCGAAACTTTGGGGTGGCTGTGTCTTTTTGATTTTAATTTCCCTAAGCTATAGGACCATAAGTGGAAGTGCCCTAGGTTCTGTTGCTTTGTTTTTTAGATGTTTCAGGAAACACCATACACTTCACCCGAGTGGCTGTTGGCAATTTACATCCCGCCCATCAGCATAACAAGGCTCCCAGTTCTCCATGGCCTGTCCTGCCTTTCTGGATTTTACACTTTTTTCAGATGGCCCTTTTGACCGGGGGGAAGTGAGACTTCATTGTAGTGCAGATTTCCTTTGCAAGCTTGCTTGGTTGGCCAAAAAGGGCGTATGCGTTTTTTCCTGAATATATTCAGGAAAAAACGCATACGCCCTTTTTGGCCAAGTGCATCATTGTGGACGTTCTGCCTCTTTTCCTATGCTTTCAATGCAATTCCAGTCTACCTCCTGAAATCGGTTTCCTGCAATTCTGCCCCGCTTTCAAGTCCTCTTGGCAGCCTTACTTCAGTCTATTTTTGGACGATAGCTGTCATTTATAACTCTGCAGGTTTGTGAATTACAGTGCCCCTGAGCTCCTTTCTTCAACTCGCTTTCTTGTGACCTGGCCGCAACACCGCAGGATGGCTTCAGGCCCTAATCTGGTTCCGGCCCGGCATGCTGAGCCTTTGGTTAATTCCTCTTCCTGGTGGGAAATGAGAGTTAAATTTGCCCGTCCAGACACCTCCAGCTAGCCTCTCATTGGTTCTCGCTATTCCTGTTCATCTTCCGCAGAAATTGCAAACTGGGCCAAACAGGAGGTTAAAGGGACTGACTCTCCAAGTGGGGAGAGTGTTAGTAAAGCATCTGGAATGTTGCACCCGAGTACCAGGGGAGGAAAACTGAGACATATTTGAACGTGTCTCCCGATCACATGGTTGATCATACTCTATGTTCCACATGCATGTTTTAGCTGAAGGAAGAATACCTTAAACCTGGAGAGTTGAGACCCGTGTAATGGGTACCATGCAATATGACTTCAAAGGGTCTTCATTTGCTCACCGAACCTCTCCAATCCTATCACTGCTGCGTTTATGCCCCTGTACACACGCTTGATTCTCTTTTGGAGACATAGCAATCCATAGGTTTTAAGATACTTACTAGTCAGGTACATTCTTAGGCGTTTAATATGCGGTGTTGAGTCCATTTCGTTGAGCAAGGAGTAGCTCTTGTCTATTCCATATTTGGCTTAAGCAACTTTATCTGTGCTCATTTCAATCTCTGGTTTTATGCAGCACCCCAACTCACCTTTACCCTTAAGCAAGCATAAGTTGGTTTTCTAAATTTGAGACCCTGTTCTGTTCTGTAATTCAGTTCCTGTGTAGCCAAGTTTACATTCCATGTATTACTGATATCTTATGATGTTTCTTTTTCTGTGTGACTTATTTCAGTTAGAATCATCATACCTGAATCCACTCATTGTGCTGCTAAGGGCCTGATGACACAGATTTCATTGCTGAGTGATATTGCTTTGTAAGTAAATACCACAACTTCTTTATCCATTTTTCACTTTCTGCAATGTTGAACTTGTACTGTAAACGAGGTTCTTGTAAACAGAGGCGTCCCAAACTTTGGGGTGGCTGTGTCTTTTTGATTTTAATTTCCCTAAGCATAGGACCATAAGTGGCAGTGTCCTAGGCTCTGTTGCTTTGTTTTTTAGATGTTTCAGGAAACACCATACACTTCTCCCGAGTGTCTGTTGGCAATTTACATCCCGCCCATCAGCATAACAAGGCTCCCAGTTCTCCATGGCCTGTCCTGCCTTTCTGGATTTTACACGTTTTTCAGATGGCCCTTTTGACCGGGGAGAAGTGAGACTTCTTTGTAGTGCATTTTTCCTTTGCAAGTTTGCTTGGTTGGCCAAAAAGGGCGTATGCGTTTTTTCCTGAATATATTCAGGAAAAAACGCATACGCCCTTTTTGGCCAAGTGCATCATTGTGGACGTTCTGCCTCTTTTCCTATGCTTTCAATGCAATTCCAGTCTACCTCCTGAAATCGGTTTCCTGCAATTCTGCCCCGCTTTCAAGTCCTCTTGGCAGCCTTACTTCAGTCTATTTTTGGACGATAGCTGTCATTTATAACTCTGCAGGTTTGTGAATTACAGTGCACCTGAGCTCCTTTCTTCAACTCGCTTTCTTTTGAGCTGGCCGCAACACCGCAGGATGTCTTCAGGCCCTAATCTGGTTCTGGCACGGCACGCTGAGCCTTTGGTTAATTCCTCTTCCTGGTGGGAAATGAGAGTTAAATTTGCCCATCCAGACACCTTCAGCTAGTCTCTCATTGGTTCTCGCTATTCCTGTTCATCTTCCACAGAAATTGCAAACTGGGCCAAACAGGAGGTTAAAGGGACTGACTCTCCAAGTGGGGAGAGTGTTAATAAAGCGTCTGGAATGTTGCACCCGAGTACCAGGGTACGAAAACTGAGACATATTTGAACACGTCTCCCGATCACATGGTTGATCATACTCTAGGTTCCCCATGCAAGTTTTAGCTGAAGGAAGAATACCTTAAACCTGGGTAGTTAAAACCCGTGGAATGGGTACCATGTAATATGACTTCAAAGGGTCTTCTTTTGCTCACCGAACCACTCCAATCTTTTCACTGCTGTGTTTATGCCCCTGTACACATGCTTCATTCTCTTTCGGAGACATAGCAATCCATAGGTTTTAAGATACTTACTAGTCAGGTACATTCTTAGGCGTTTAATATGCAGTGTCGAGTCCATTTCGTTGAGCAAGCAGTAGCTCTTGTCTATTCCATATTTGGCTTAAGGAACTTTATCTGTGCTCATTTCGATCTCTGGTTTTATGCAGCACCCCAACTCACCTTCCCCCTTAAGCAAGCATAAGTTGGTTTTCTAAATTTGAGACCCTGTTCTGTTCTGTAATTCAGTTCCTGTGTAGCCAAGTTTACATTCCGTGTATTACTGATATCTTATGATGTTTCTTTTTCTGTGTGACTTATTTCAGTTAGAATCATCATACCTGAATCCACTCATTGTGCTGCTAAGGGCCTGATGACATAGATTTCATTGCTGAGTGATATTGCTTTGTAAGTAAATACCACAACTTCTTTATCCATTTTTCACTTTCTGCGATGTTGAACTTGTACTGTAAACGAGGATCTTGTAAACAGAGGCGTCCCAAACTTTAGGGTGGCTGTGTCTTTTTGATTTTAATTTCCCTAAGCTATAGGACCATAAGTGGAAGTGGCCTAGGTTCTGTTGCTTTGTTTTTTAGATATTTCAGGAAACAGGATACACTTCTCCCGATTGTCTGTTGGCAATTTACATCCCGCCCATCAGCATAACAATGCTCCCAGTTCTCCATGGCCTGTCCTGCCTTTCTGGATTTTACACTTTTTTCAGATGACCCTTTTGACCGGGGGGAAGTGAGACTTCATTGTAGTGCAGATTTCCTTTGCAAGCTTGCTTGGTTGGCCAAAAAGGGCGTATGCGTTTTTTCCTGAATATATTCAGGAAAAAAACGCATACGCCCTTTTTGGCCAAGTGCATCATTGTGGACGTTCTGCCTCTTTTCCTATGCTTTCAATGCAATTCCAGTCTACCTCCTGAAATCGGTTTCCTGCAATTCTGCCCCGCTTTCAAGTCCTCTTGGCAGCCTTACTTCAGTCTATTTTTGGACGATAGCTGTCATTTATAACTCTGCAGGTTTGTGAATTACAGTGCCCCTGAGCTCCTTTCTTCAACTCGCTTTCTTTTGAGCTGGCCGCAACACCGCAGGATGGCTTCAGGTCCTAATCTGGTTCCGGCACGGCACACTGAGCCTTTGGTTAATTCCTCTTCCTGGTGGGAAATGAGAGTTAAATTTGCCCGTCCAGACACCTCCAGCTAGTCTCTCATTGGTTCTCCCTATTCCTGTTCATCTTCCGCAGAAATTGCAAACTCTGCCAAACAGGAGGTTAAAGGGACTGACTCTCCAAGTCGGGAGAGTGTTAGTAAAGCGTCTGGAATGTTGCACCCGAGTACCAGGGTACAAAAACTGAGACATATTTGAACACGTCTCCCGATCACATGGTTGATCATACTCTAGGTTCCACATGCATGTTTTAGCTGAAGGAAGAATACCTTAAACCTGGGTAGTTGAAACCCGTGGAATGGGTACCATGCAATATGACTTCAAAGGGTCTTCGTTTGCTCACCGATCCTCTCCAATCATATCACTGCTGCGTTTATGCCCCTGTACACACGCTTGATTCTCTTTTGGAGACATAGAAATCCATAGGTTTTAAGATACTTACTAGTCAGTTACATTCTTAGGCGTTTAATATGGGTTGTTGAGTCCATTTCGTTGAGCAAGGAGTAGCTCTTGTCTATTCCATATTTGGCTTAAGGAACTTTATCTGTGCTCATTTCAATCTTTGGTTTTATGCAGCACCCCAACTCACCTTTCCCCTTAAGCAAGCATAAGTTGGTTTTCTGAATTTGAGACCCTGTGCTGTTTTGGAATTCAGTTCCTGTGTAGCCAACTTTACATTCCGTGTATTAGTGATATCTTATGATGTTTCTTTTTCTGTGTGACTTATTTCAGTTAGAATCATCGTACCTGAATCCACTCATTATGCTGCTACGGGCCTGATGACATAGATTTCATTGCTGAGTGATACTGCATTGTACGTAAGTACCACAAGTTCTTTATCCATTTTTCACTTTCTGTGATATTGAACTTGTACGGTAAACGAGGTTCTTGTAAACAGAGGCGTCCCAAATTTTGGGGTGGCTGTGTCTTTTTGATTTTAATTTCCCTAAGCTATAGGACCATAAGTGGAAGTGCCCTAGGCTCTGTTGCTTTGTTTTTTAGATGTTTCAGGAAACACCATACACTTCTCCCGAGTGTCTGTTGGCAATTTACATCCCGCCCATCAGCATAACAAGGCTCCCAGTTCTCCAGGGCCTGTCCTGCCTTTCTGGATTTTACACTTTTTTCAGATGGCCCTTTTGACCGGGGGGAAGTGAGACTTCATTGTACTGCAGACTTCTTTGCAAGCTTGCTTGGTTGGCCAAAAAGGGCGTATGCATTTTTTCCTGAATATATTCCGGAAAAAACGCATACGCCCTTTTTGGCCAAGTGCATCATTGTGGACGTTCTGCCTCTTTTCCTATGCTTTCAATGCAATTCCAGTCTACCTCCTGAAATCGGTTTCCTGCAATTCTGCCCCGCTTTCAAGTCCTCTTGGCAGCCTTACTTCAGTCTATTTTTGGACGATAGCTGTCATTTATAACTCTGCAGGTTTGTGAATTACAGTGCCCCTGAGCTCCTTTCTTCAACTCGCTTTCTTGTGACCTGGCCGCAACACCGCAGGATGGCTTCAGGCCCTAATCTGGTTCCGGCACGGCACGGTGAGCCTTTGGTTAATTCCTCTTCCTGGTGGGAAATGAGAGTTCAATTTGCCCATCCAGACACCTTCAGCTAGTCTCTCATTGGTTCTCGCTATTCCTGTTCATCTTCCGCAGAAATTGCAAACTGGGCCAAACAGGAGGTTAAAGGGACTGACTCTCCAAGTGGGGAGAGTGTTAGTAAAGCATCTGGAATGTTGCACCCGAGTACCAGGGGAGGAAAACTGAGACATATTTGAACGTGTCTCCCGATCACATGGTTGATCATACTCTATGTTCCACATGCATGTTTTAGCTGAAGGAAGAATACCTTAAACCTGGAGAGTTGAGACCCGTGTAATGGGTACCATGCAATATGACTTCAAAGGGTCTTCATTTGCTCACCGAACCTCTCCAATCCTATCACTGCTGCGTTTATGCCCCTGTACACACGCTTGATTCTCTTTTGGAGACATAGCAATCCATAGGTTTTAAGATACTTACTAGTCAGGTACATTCTTAGGCGTTTAATATGCGGTGTTGAGTCCATTTCGTTGAGCAAGGAGTAGCTCTTGTCTATTCCATATTTGGCTTAAGCAACTTTATCTGTGCTCATTTCAATCTCTGGTTTTATGCAGCACCCCAACTCACCTTTACCCTTAAGCAAGCATAAGTTGGTTTTCTAAATTTGAGACCCTGTTCTGTTCTGTAATTCAGTTCCTGTGTAGCCAAGTTTACATTCCATGTATTACTGATATCTTATGATGTTTCTTTTTCTGTGTGACTTATTTCAGTTAGAATCATCATACCTGAATCCACTCATTGTGCTGCTAAGGGCCTGATGACACAGATTTCATTGCTGAGTGATATTGCTTTGTAAGTAAATACCACAACTTCTTTATCCATTTTTCACTTTCTGCAATGTTGAACTTGTACTGTAAACGAGGTTCTTGTAAACAGAGGCGTCCCAAACTTTGGGGTGGCTGTGTCTTTTTGATTTTAATTTCCCTAAGCATAGGACCATAAGTGGCAGTGTCCTAGGCTCTGTTGCTTTGTTTTTTAGATGTTTCAGGAAACACCATACACTTCTCCCGAGTGTCTGTTGGCAATTTACATCCCGCCCATCAGCATAACAAGGCTCCCAGTTCTCCATGGCCTGTCCTGCCTTTCTGGATTTTACACGTTTTTCAGATGGCCCTTTTGACCGGGGAGAAGTGAGACTTCTTTGTAGTGCAGATTTCCTTTGCAAGTTTGCTTGGTTGGCCAAAAAGGGCGTATGCGTTTTTTCCTGAATATATTCAGGAAAAAACGCATACGCCCTTTTTGGCCAAGTGCATCATTGTGGACGTTCTGCCTCTTTTCCTATGCTTTCAATGCAATTCCAGTCTACCTCCTGAAATCGGTTTCCTGCAATTCTGCCCCGCTTTCAAGTCCTCTTGGCAGCCTTACTTCAGTCTATTTTTGGACGATAGCTGTCATTTATAACTCTGCAGGTTTGTGAATTACAGTGCACCTGAGCTCCTTTCTTCAACTCGCTTTCTTTTGAGCTGGCCGCAACACCGCAGGATGTCTTCAGGCCCTAATCTGGTTCTGGCACGGCACGCTGAGCCTTTGGTTAATTCCTCTTCCTGGTGGGAAATGAGAGTTAAATTTGCCCATCCAGACACCTTCAGCTAGTCTCTCATTGGTTCTCGCTATTCCTGTTCATCTTCCACAGAAATTGCAAACTGGGCCAAACAGGAGGTTAAAGGGACTGACTCTCCAAGTGGGGAGAGTGTTAATAAAGCGTCTGGAATGTTGCACCCGAGTACCAGGGTACGAAAACTGAGACATATTTGAACACGTCTCCCGATCACATGGTTGATCATACTCTAGGTTCCCCATGCAAGTTTTAGCTGAAGGAAGAATACCTTAAACCTGGGTAGTTAAAACCCGTGGAATGGGTACCATGTAATATGACTTCAAAGGGTCTTCTTTTGCTCACCGAACCACTCCAATCTTTTCACTGCTGTGTTTATGCCCCTGTACACATGCTTCATTCTCTTTCGGAGACATAGCAATCCATAGGTTTTAAGATACTTACTAGTCAGGTACATTCTTAGGCGTTTAATATGCGGTGTCGAGTCCATTTCGTTGAGCAAGCAGTAGCTCTTGTCTATTCCATATTTGGCTTAAGGAACTTTATCTGTGCTCATTTCGATCTCTGGTTTTATGCAGCACCCCAACTCACCTTCCCCCTTAAGCAAGCATAAGTTGGTTTTCTAAATTTGAGACCCTGTTCTGTTCTGTAATTCAGTTCCTGTGTAGCCAAGTTTACATTCCGTGTATTACTGATATCTTATGATGTTTCTTTTTCTGTGTGACTTATTTCAGTTAGAATCATCATACCTGAATCCACTCATTGTGCTGCTAAGGGCCTGATGACATAGATTTCATTGCTGAGTGATATTGCTTTGTAAGTAAATACCACAACTTCTTTATCCATTTTTCACTTTCTGCGATGTTGAACTTGTACTGTAAACGAGGATCTTGTAAACAGAGGCGTCCCAAACTTTAGGGTGGCTGTGTCTTTTTGATTTTAATTTCCCTAAGCTATAGGACCATAAGTGGAAGTGGCCTAGGTTCTGTTGCTTTGTTTTTTAGATATTTCAGGAAACAGGATACACTTCTCCCGATTGTCTGTTGGCAATTTACATCCCGCCCATCAGCATAACAATGCTCCCAGTTCTCCATGGCCTGTCCTGCCTTTCTGGATTTTACACTTTTTTCAGATGACCCTTTTGACCGGGGGGAAGTGAGACTTCATTGTAGTGCAGATTTCCTTTGCAAGCTTGCTTGGTTGGCCAAAAAGGGCGTATGCGTTTTTTCCTGAATATATTCAGGAAAAAAACGCATACGCCCTTTTTGGCCAAGTGCATCA
This sequence comes from Delphinus delphis, assembly GCF_949987515.2. Classification (NCBI taxonomy): domain Eukaryota; kingdom Metazoa; phylum Chordata; class Mammalia; order Artiodactyla; family Delphinidae; genus Delphinus; species Delphinus delphis. The sequence goes on along the minus strand of NW_027192800.1, from coordinate 337,105 downwards.
TTGTGGACGTTCTGCCTCTTTTCCTATGCTTTCAATGCAATTCCAGTCTACCTCCTGAAATCGGTTTCCTGCAATTCTGCCCCGCTTTCAAGTCCTCTTGGCAGCCTTACTTCAGTCTATTTTTGGACGATAGCTGTCATTTATAACTCTGCAGGTTTGTGAATTACAGTGCCCCTGAGCTCCTTTCTTCAACTCGCTTTCTTTTGAGCTGGCCGCAACACCGCAGGATGGCTTCAGGTCCTAATCTGGTTCCGGCACGGCACACTGAGCCTTTGGTTAATTCCTCTTCCTGGTGGGAAATGAGAGTTAAATTTGCCCGTCCAGACACCTCCAGCTAGTCTCTCATTGGTTCTCCCTATTCCTGTTCATCTTCCGCAGAAATTGCAAACTCTGCCAAACAGGAGGTTAAAGGGACTGACTCTCCAAGTCGGGAGAGTGTTAGTAAAGCGTCTGGAATGTTGCACCCGAGTACCAGGGTACAAAAACTGAGACATATTTGAACACGTCTCCCGATCACATGGTTGATCATACTCTAGGTTCCACATGCATGTTTTAGCTGAAGGAAGAATACCTTAAACCTGGGTAGTTGAAACCCGTGGAATGGGTACCATGCAATATGACTTCAAAGGGTCTTCGTTTGCTCACCGATCCTCTCCAATCATATCACTGCTGCGTTTATGCCCCTGTACACACGCTTGATTCTCTTTTGGAGACATAGAAATCCATAGGTTTTAAGATACTTACTAGTCAGTTACATTCTTAGGCGTTTAATATGGGTTGTTGAGTCCATTTCGTTGAGCAAGGAGTAGCTCTTGTCTATTCCATATTTGGCTTAAGGAACTTTATCTGTGCTCATTTCAATCTTTGGTTTTATGCAGCACCCCAACTCACCTTTCCCCTTAAGCAAGCATAAGTTGGTTTTCTGAATTTGAGACCCTGTGCTGTTTTGGAATTCAGTTCCTGTGTAGCCAACTTTACATTCCGTGTATTAGTGATATCTTATGATGTTTCTTTTTCTGTGTGACTTATTTCAGTTAGAATCATCGTACCTGAATCCACTCATTATGCTGCTACGGGCCTGATGACATAGATTTCATTGCTGAGTGATACTGCATTGTACGTAAGTACCACAAGTTCTTTATCCATTTTTCACTTTCTGTGATATTGAACTTGTACGGTAAACGAGGTTCTTGTAAACAGAGGCGTCCCAAATTTTGGGGTGGCTGTGTCTTTTTGATTTTAATTTCCCTAAGCTATAGGACCATAAGTGGAAGTGCCCTAGGCTCTGTTGCTTTGTTTTTTAGATGTTTCAGGAAACACCATACACTTCTCCCGAGTGTCTGTTGGCAATTTACATCCCGCCCATCAGCATAACAAGGCTCCCAGTTCTCCAGGGCCTGTCCTGCCTTTCTGGATTTTACACTTTTTTCAGATGGCCCTTTTGACCGGGGGGAAGTGAGACTTCATTGTACTGCAGACTTCTTTGCAAGCTTGCTTGGTTGGCCAAAAAGGGCGTATGCATTTTTTCCTGAATATATTCCGGAAAAAACGCATACGCCCTTTTTGGCCAAGTGCATCATTGTGGACGTTCTGCCTCTTTTCCTATGCTTTCAATGCAATTCCAGTCTACCTCCTGAAATCGGTTTCCTGCAATTCTGCCCCGCTTTCAAGTCCTCTTGGCAGCCTTACTTCAGTCTATTTTTGGACGATAGCTGTCATTTATAACTCTGCAGGTTTGTGAATTACAGTGCCCCTGAGCTCCTTTCTTCAACTCGCTTTCTTGTGACCTGGCCGCAACACCGCAGGATGGCTTCAGGCCCTAATCTGGTTCCGGCACGGCACGGTGAGCCTTTGGTTAATTCCTCTTCCTGGTGGGATGTGAGTGTTAAATTTGCCCGTCAGGACACCTCCAGCTAGTCTCTCATTGGTTCTCGCTATTCCTGTTCATCTTCCGCAGAAATTGCAAACTGGGCCAAACAGGAGATTTAAGGGACTGACTCTCCAAGTCGGGAGAGTGTTGGTAAAGCGTGTGGAATGTTGCACCCGAGTACCAGGATACGAAAACTGAGAAATATTTGAACACGTCTCCCGATCACATGGTTGATCATACTCTAGGTTCCACATGCAAGTTTTAGCTGAAGGAAGAATACCTTAAACCTGGAGAGTTGAGACCCGTGGAATGGGTACCATGTAATATGACTTCAAAGGGTCTTCTTTTGCTCACCTAACCTCTCCAATCCTTTCACTGCTGTGTTTATGCCCCTGTACACATGCTTCATTCTCTTTCGGAGACATAGCAATCCATAGGTTTTAAGATACTTACTAGTCAGGTACATTCTTAGGTGTTTAATATGCGGTGTTGAGTCCATTTTGTTGAGCAAGGAGTAGCTCTTGTGTATTCCATATTTGGCTTAAGGAACTTTATCTGTGCTCATTTCGATCTCTGGTTTTATGCAGCACCCCAACTCACCTTTCCCCTTAAGCAAGCATAAGTTGGTTTTCTAAATTTGAGACCCTGTTCTGTTCTGTAATTCAGTTCCTGTGTAGCCAAGTTTACATTCCGTGTATTACTGATATCTTATGATGTTTCTTTTTCTGTGTGACTTATTTCAGTTAGAATCATCATACCTGAATCCACTCATTGTGCTGCTAAGGGCCTGATGACACAGATTTCATTGCTGAGTGATATTGCTTTGTAAGTAAATACCACAACTTCTTTATCCATTTTTCACTTTCTGCGATGTTGAACTTGTACTGTAAACGAGGTTCTTGTAAACAGAGCCGTTCCAAACTTTGAGGTGGCTGTGTCTTTTTGATTTTAATTTCCCTAAGCTATAGGACCATAAGTGGAAGTGCCCTAGGTTCTGTTGCTTTGTTTTTTAGATGTTTCAGGAAACACCATACACTTCTCCCGAGTGTCTGTTGGCAATTTACATCCCGCCCATCAGCATAACAAGGCTCCCAGTTCTCCATGGCCTGTCCTGCCTTTCTGGATTTTACACTTTTTTCAGATGGCCCTTTTGACCGGGGGGAAGTGAGACTTCATTGTAGTGCAGATTTCCTTTGCAAGCTTGCTTGGTTGGCCAAAAAGGGCGTATGCGTTTTTTCCTGAATATATTCAGGAAAAAACGCATACGCCCTTTTTGGCCAAGTGCATCATTGTGGACGTTCTGCCTCTTTTCCTATGCTTTCAATGCAATTCCAGTCTACCTCCTGAAATCGGTTTCCTGCAATTCTGCCCCGCTTTCAAGTCCTCTTGGCAGCCTTACTTCAGTCTATTTTTGGACGATAGCTGTCATTTATAACTCTGCAGGTTTGTGAATTACAGTGCCCCTGAGCTCCTTTCCTCAACTCGCTTTCTTTTGAGCTGGCCGCAACACCGCAGGATGGCTTCAGGCCCTAATCTGGTTCCGGCACGGCACGCTGAGCCTTTGGTTATTTCCTCTTCCTGGTGGGAAATGAGAGTTAAATTTGCCTGTCCAGACACCTCCAGCTAGTCTCTCATTGGTTCTCGCTATTCCTGTTCATCTTCCGCAGAAATTGCAAACTGGGCCAAACAGGAGGTTAAAGGCGCTGACTCTCCAAGTGGGGAGAGTGTTAGTAAAGCGTCTGAAATGTTGCACCCGAGTACCAGGGGAGGAAAACTGAGACATATTTGAACACGTCTCCCGTTCACACGGTTGATCATACTCTGGGTTCCACATGCATGTTTTAGCTGAAGGAAGAATACCTAAAACCTGGAGAGTTGAGACCTGTGTAATGGGTACCATGCAATATGACTTCAATGGGTCTTCATTTGCTCACCGAACCTATCCAATCCTATCACTGCTGCGTTTATGCCCCTGTACACACACTTGATTCTCTTTTGGAGACATAGCAATCCATAGGTTTTAAGATACTTACTAGTCAGGTACATTCTTAGGCGTTTAATATGCGGTGTTGAGTCCATTTCGTTGAGCAAGGAGTAGCTCTTGTCTATTCCATATTTGGCTTAAGGAACTTTATCTGTGCTCATTTCAATCTCTGGTTTTATGCAGCACCCCAACTCACCTTTCCCCTTAAGCAAGCATAAGTTGGTTTTCTAAATTTGAGACCCTGTTCTGTTTTGTAATTCAGTTCCTCTGTAGCCAAGTTTAAATTCCATGTATTAGTGATATTTTTTGATGTTTCTTTTTCTGTGGGACTTATTTCAGTTAGAATCACCATACCCGAATCCACTCATTATGCTGTTACGGGCCTGGTGACATAGATTTCATTGCTGAGTGATATTGCATTGTACATGAGTACCACAACTTCTTTATCCATTTTTCACTTTCTGTGATATTGAACTTGTATGGTAAACGAGGTTCTTGTAAACAGAGGCGTCCCAAACTTTGGGGTGGCTGTGTGTTTTTGATTTTAATTTCCCTAAGCTATAGGACGATAAGTGGAAGTGCACTAGGCTCTGTTGCTTTGTTTTTTAGATGTTTCAGGAAACACCATACACTTCTCCGGAGTGGCTGTGGTCAATTTACATCCCACCCATCAGCATAACAAGGCTCCCAGTTCTCCATGTCCTGTCCTGCCTTTTTGGATTTTACAATTTTTTCAGATGGCCCTTTTGACCGGGGGGAAGTGAGACTTCATTGTAGTGCAGATTTCCTTTGCAAGCTTGCTTGGTTGGCCAAAAAGGGCGTATGCGTTTTTTCCTGAATATATTCAGGAAAAAACGCATACGCACTTTTTGGCCAAGTGCATCACTGTGGACGTTCTGCCTCTTTTCCTATGCTTGAAATGCAATTCCTGTCTACCTCCTGAAATCGGTTTCCTGCAATTCTGCCCCGCTTTCAAGTCCTCTTGGCAGCCTTACTTTAGTCTATTTTTGGACGATAACTGTCATTTATAACTCTGCAGGTTTGTGAATTACACTGCCCCTGAGCTCCTTTCTTCAACTCGCTTTCTTGTGATCTGGCCGCAACACCGCAGGATGTCTTCAGGCCCTAATGTGGTTCCGGCATGGCACGCTGAGCCTTTGCTTAATTCCTCTTCCTGGTGGGAAATGAGAGTTAAATTTGCCCGTTCAGACACCTCCAGCTAGTCTCTCATTGGTTCTCGCTATTCCTGTTCATCTTCCGCAGAAATTGCAAACTGGGGCAAACAGGAGGTTAAAGGCGCTGACTCTCCAAGTAGGGAGAGTGTTAGTAAAGCGTCTGGAATGTTGCACCCGAGTACCAGGGGAGGAAAACTGAGACATATTTGAACACGTCTCCCGTTCACACGGTTAATCATACTCTGGGTTCCACATGCATGTTTTAGCTGAAGGAAGAATACCTTAAACCTGGAGAGTTGAGAACCGTGTAATGGGTACCATGCAATATGACTTCAAAGGGTCTTCATTTGCTCACCGAACCTCTCCAATCCTATCACTGCTGCGTTTATGCCCCTGTACACATGCTTGGTTCTCTTTTGGAGACATAGCAATCCATAGGTTTTAAGATACTTACTAGTCAGGTACATTCTTAGGCCTTTAATATGGGGTGTTGAGTCCATTTCGTTGAGCAAGGAGTAGCTCTTGTCTATTCCATATTTGGCTTAAGGAACTTTATCTGTGCTCATTTCAATCTCTGGTATTATGCAGCACCCCAACTCACCTTTACCCTTAAGCAAGAATAAGTTGGTTTTCTAAATTTGAGACCCTGTTCTGTTCTGTAATTCATTTCCTGTGTAGCCAAGTTTCCATTCCGTGTATTACTGATATCTTATGATGTTTCTTTTTCTGTGTGACTTATTTCAGTTAGAATCATCATACCTGAATCCACTCATTGTGCTGCTAAGGGCCTGATGACACAGATTTCATTGCTGAGTGATATTGCTTTGTAAGTAAATACCACAACTTCTTTATCCATTTTTCACTTTCTGCGATGTTGAACTTGTACTGTAAACGAGGTTCTTGTAAACAGAGCCGTTCCAAACTTTGGGGTGGCTGTGTCTTTTTGATTTTAATTTCCCTAAGCTATAGGACCATAAGTGGAAGTGCCCTAGGTTCTGTTGCTTTGTTTTTTAGATGTTTCAGGAAACACCATACACTTCTCCCGAGTGTCTTTTGGCAATTTACATCCCGCCCATCAGCATAACAAGGCTCCCAGTTCTCCATGGCCTGTCCTGCCTTTCTGGATTTTACACTTTTTTCAGATGACCGTTTTGACCGGGGGGAAGTGAGACTTCATTGTAGTGCAAATTTCCTTTGCAAGCTTGCTTGGTTGGCCAAAAAGGGCGTATGCGTTTTTTCCTGAATATATTCAGGAAAAAACGCATACGCCCTTTTTGGCCAAGTGCATCATTGTGGACGTTCTGCCTCTTTTCCTATGCTTTCAATGCAATTTCAGTCTACCTCCTGAAATCGGTTTCCTGCAATTCTGCCCCGCTTTCAAGTCCTCTTGGCAGCCTTACTTCAGTCTATTTTTGGACGATAGCTGTCATTTATAACTCTGCAGGTTTGTGAATTACAGTGCCCCTGAGCTCCTTTCTTCAACTCGCTTTCTTGTGACCTGGCCGCAACACCGCAGGATGTCTTGAGGCCCTAATCTGGTTCTGGCACGGCACGCTGAGCCTTTGGTTATTTCCTCCTCCTGGTGGGAAATGAGAGTTCAATTTGCCCGTCCAGACACCTCCAGCTAGCCTCTCATTGGTTCTCGCTATTCCTGTTCATCTTCCGCAGAAATTGCAAACTGTGCCAAACAGGAGGTTAAAGGCGCTGACTCTCCAAGTGGGGAGAGTGTTAGTAAAGCGTCTGGAATGTTGCACCCGAGTACCAGGGGAGGAAAACTGAGACATATTTGAACACGTCTCCCGATCACATGGTTGATCATACTCTGGGTTCCACATGCATGTTTTAGCTGAAGGAAGAATACCTAAAACCTGGGTAGTTGAAACCCGTGGAATGGGTACCATGCAATATGACTTCAAAGGGTCTTCATTTGCTCACCGAACCTCTCCAATCCTATCACTGCTGCATTTATGCCCCTGTACACATGCTTGATTCTCTTTCGGAGACATAGCAATCCATAGGTTTTAAGATACTTACTAGTCAGGTACATTCTTAGGCGTTTAATATGCGGTGTTGAGTCCATTTCGTTGAGCAAGGAGTAGCTCTTGTCTATTCCATATTTGGCTTAAGGAACTTTATCTGTGCTCATTTCAATCTCTGGTTTTATGCAGCACCCCAACTCACCTTTCCCCTTAAGCAAGCATAAGTTGGTTTTCTAAATTTGAGACCCTGTTCTGTTTTGGAATGCAATTCCTGTGTAGCCAAGATTACATTCCGTGTATTAGTGATATCTTACGATGTTTCTTTTTCTGTGTGACTTATTTCAGTTAGAATCATCGTACCTGAATCTACTCATTATGCTTCTACGGGCCTGATGACAAAGATTTCATTGCTGAGTGATACTGCATTGTACGTAAGTACCACAAGTTCTTTATCCATTTTTCACTTTCTGTGATATTGAACTTGTACGGTAAACGAGGTTCTTGTAAACGGAGGCGTCCCAAACTTTGGGGTGGCTGTGTCTTTTTGATTTTAATTTCCCTAAGCTATAGGACCATAAGTGGAAGTGCCCTAGGCTCTGTTGCTTTGTTTTTTAGATGTTTCAGGAAACACCATACACTTCTCCTGAGTGTCTGTTGGCAATTTACATCCCGCCCATCAGCATAACAAGGCTCCCAGTTCTCAATGGCCTGTTGCCTTTCTGGATTTTACACTTTTTTCAGATGGCCCTTTTGACCGGGGGGAAGTGAGACTTCATTGTAGTGCAGATTTCCTTTGCAAGCCTGCTTGGTGGCCAAAAAGGGCGTATGCGTTTTTTCCTGAATATATTCAGGAAAAAACGCATACGCCCTTTTTGGTCAAGTGCATCATTGTGGACGTTCTGCCTCTTTTCCTATGCTTTCAATGCAATTCCAGTCTACCTCCTGAAATGGGTTTCCTGCAATTCTGCCCCGCTTTCAAGTCCTCTTGGCAGCCTTACTTCAGTCTATTTTTGGACGATAGCTCTCATTTATAACTCTGCAGGTTTGTGAATTACAGTGCCCCTGAGCTCCTTTCTTCAACTCGCTTTCTTCTGACCTGGCCGCAACACCGCAGGATGGCTTCAGGCCCTAATCTGGTTCCGGCCCGGCATGCTGAGCCTTTGGTTAATTCCTCTTCCTGGTGGGAAATGAGAGTTAAATTTGCCCGTCCAGACACCTCCAGCTAGCCTCTCATTGGTTCTCGCTATTCCTGTTCATCTTCCACAGAAATTGCAAACTGGGCCAAACAGGAGGTTAAAGGGACTGACTCTCCAAGTCGGGAGAGTGTTAGTAAAGTGTCTGGAATGTTGCACCCGAGTACCAGGGGAGGAAAACTGAGACATATTTGAATACGTCTCCCGTTCACATGGTTGATCATACTCTGGGTTCCACATGCATGTTTTAGCTGAAGGAAGAATACCTTAAACCTGGAGAGTTGAGACCCGTGTAATGGGTACCATGCAATATGACTTCAAAGGGTCTTCATATGCTCACCGAACCTCTCCAATCCTATCACTGCTGCGTTTATGCCCCTGTACACATGCTTGATTCTCTTTCGGAGACATAGCAATCCATAGGTTTTAAGATACTTACTAGTCAGGTACATTCTTAGGCGTTTAATATGGGGTTTTGAGTCCATTTCGTTGAGCAAGGAGTAGCTCTTGTCTATTCCATATTTGGCTTAAGGAACTTTATCTGTGCTCATTTCAATCTCTGGTTTTATGCAGCACCCCAACTCACCTTTCCCCTTAAGCAAGCATAAGTTGGTTTTCTAAATTTGAGACCCTGTTCTGTTCTGTAATTCAGTTCCTGTGTAGCCAAGTTTACATTCCGTGTATTAGTGATATCTTATGATGTTTCTTTTTCTGTGTGACTTATTTCACTTAGAATCATCATACCTGAATCCACTCATTGTGCTGCTAAGGGCCTGATGACACAGATTTCATTGCTGAGTGATATTGCTTTGTAAGTAAATACCACAACTTCTTTATCCATTTTTCACTTTCTGCGATGTTGAACTTGTACTGTAAACGAGGTTCTTGTAAACAGAGCCGATCCAAACTTTGGGGTGGCTGTGTCTTTTTGATTTTAATTTCCCTAAGCTATAGGACCATAAGTGGAAGTGCCCTAGGTTCTGTTGCTTTGTTTTTTAGATGTTTCAGGAAACACCATACACTTCTCCCGAGTGGTTGTTGGCAATTTACATCCCGCCCATCAGCATAACAAGGCTCCCAGTTCTCCATGGCCTGTCCTGCCTTTCTGGATTTTACCCTTTTTTCAGATGGCCCTTTTGACCGGGGGGAAGTGAGACTTCATTGTAGTGCAGATTTCCTTTGCAAGCTTGCTTGGTTGGCCAAAAAGGGCGTATGCGTTTTTTCCTGAATATATTCAGGAAAAAACGCATACGCCCTTTTTGGCCAAGTGCATCATTGTGGACGTTCTGCCTCTTTTCCTATGCTTTCAATGCAATTCCAGTCTACCTCCTGAAATCTGTTTCCTGCAATTCTGCCCCGCTTTCAAGTCCTCTTGGCAGCCTTACTTCAGTCTATTTTTGGACGATAGCTGTCATTTATAACTCTGCAGGTTTGTGAATTACAGTGCCCCTGAGCTCCTTTCTTCAACTCGCTTTCTTGTGACCTGGCCGCAACACCGCAGGATGGCTTCAGGCCCTAATCTGGTTCCGGCACGGCATGCTGAGCCTTTGGTTATTTCCTCTTCCTGGTGGGAAATGAGAGTTAAATTTGCCCGTCCAGACACCTCCAGCTAGCCTCTCATTGGTTGTCGCTATTCCTGTTCATCTTCCACAGAAATTGCAAACTGGGCCAAACAGGAGGTTAAAGGGACTGACTCTCCAAGTCGGGAGAGTGTTAGTAAAGCGTCTGCAATGTTGCACCTGAGTACCAGGGGAGGAAAACTGAGACATATTTGAACACGTCTCCCGTTCACATGGTTGATCATACTTGGGTTCCACATGCATGTTTTAGCTGAAGGAAGAATACCTTAAACCTGTGTATTTGAAACCCGTGGAATGGGTACCATGCAATATGACTTCAAAGGGTCTTCATTTGCTCACCGAACCTCTCCAATCCTATCACTGCTGCGTTTATGCCCCTGTACACATGCTTGATTCTCTTTCGGAGACATAGCAATCCATAGGTTTTAAGATACTTACTAGTCAGGTACATTCTTAGGCGTTTAATATGGGGTGTTGAATCCATTTCGTTGAGCAAGGAGTAGCTCTTGTCTATTCCATATTTGGCTTAAGGAACTTTATCTGTGCTCATTTCAATCTCTGGTTTTATGCAGCACCCCAACTCACCTTTACCGTTAAGCAAGCATAAGTTGGTTTTCTAAATTTGAGACCCTGTTCTGTTCTGTAACTGAGTTCCTGTGTAGCCAAGTTTACATTCCGTGTATTACTGATATCTTATGATGTTTCTTTTTCTGTGTGACTTATTTCAGTTAGAATCATCGTACCTGAATCCACTCATTATGCTGCTACGGGCCTGATGACATAGATTTCATTGCTGAGTGATCCAGCATTGTACGTAAGTACCACAAGTTCTTTATCCATTTTTCACTTTCTGTGATATTGAACTTGTACTGTAAACGAGGTTCTTGTAAACAGAGGCGTCCCAAACTTTGGGGTGGCTGTGTCTTTTTGATTTTAATTTCCCAAAGCTATACGACCATAAGTGGAAGTGCCCTAGGCTCTGTTGCTTTGTTTTTTAGATGTTTCAGGAAACACCATACACTTCTCCTGAGTGTCTGTTGGCAATTTACATCCCGCCCATCAACATAACAAGGCTCCCAGTTCTCAATGCCTGTTGCCTTTCTGGATTATACACTTTTTTCAGATGGCCCTTTTGACCGGGGGGAAGTGAGACTTCATTGTAGTGCAGATTTCCTTTGCAAGCTTGCTTGGTTGGCCAAAAAGGGCGTATGCGTTTTTTCCTGAATATATTCAGGAAAAAACGCATACGCCCTTTTTGGCCAAGTGCATCATTGTGGACGTTCTGCCTCTTTTCCTATGCTTTCAATGCAATTCCAGTCTACCTCCTGAAATCGGTTTCCTGCAATTCTGCCCCGCTTTCAAGTCCTCTTGGCAGCCTTACTTCAGTCTATTTTTGGACGATAGCTGTCATTTATAACTCTGCAGGTTTGTGAATTACAGTGCCCCTGAGCTCCTTTCTTCAACTCTCTTTCTTGTGACCTGGCCGCAACACCGCAGGATGGCTTCAGGCCCTAATCTTGTTCCGGCCCGGCATGCTGAGCCTTTGGTTAATTCCTCTTCCTGGTGGGAAATGAGAGTTAAATTTGCCCGTCCAGACACCTCCAGCTAGCCTCTCATTGGTTCTCGCTATTCCTGTTCATCTTCCGCAGAAATTGCAAACTGGGCCAAACAGGAGGTTAAAGGGACTGACTCTCCAAGTCGGGAGAGTGTTAGTAAAGCGTCTGGAATGTTGCACCCGAGTACCAGGGTACGAAAACTGAGACATATTTGAACACGTCTCCCGTTCACATGGTTGATCATACTCTGGGTTCCACATGCATGTTTTAGCTGAAGGAAGAATACCTTAAACCTGGAGAGCTGAGACCCGTGTAATGGGTACCATACAATATGACTTCAAAGGGTCTTCATTTGCTCACCGAACCTCTCCAATCCTATCACTGCTGCGTTTATGCCCCTGTACACATGCTTGATTCTCTTTTGGAGACATAGCAATCCATAGGTTTTAAGATACTTACTAGTCAGGTACATTCTTAGGCGTTTAATATGGGGTTTTGAGTCCATTTCGTTGAGCAAGGAGTAGCTCTTGTCTATTCCATATTTGGCTTAAGGAACTTTATCTGTGCTCATTTCAATCTCTGGTTTTATGCAGCACCCCAACTCACCTTTCCGCTTAAGCAAGCATAAGTTGGTTTTCTAAATTTGAGACCCTGTTCTGTTTTAGAATGCAGTTCCTGTGTAGCCAAGTTTACATTCCGTGTATTAGTGATATCTTATGATGTTTCTTTTTCTGTGTGACTTATTTCAGTTAGAATCATCGTACCTGAATCCACTCATTATGCTGCTACGGGCCTGATGACATAGATTTCATTGCTGAGTGATACTGCATTGTACGTAAGTACCACAAGTTCTTTATCCATTTTTCACTTTCTGTGATATTGAACTTGTACGGTAAAAGAGGTTCTTGTAAACGGAGGCGTCCCAAACTTTGGGGTGGCTGTGTCTTTTTGATTTTAATTTCCCGAAGCTATACGACCATAAGTGGAAGTGCCCTAGGCTCTGTTGCTTTGTTTTTTAGATGTTTCAGGAAACACCATACACTTCTCCTGAGTGTCTGTTGGCAATTTACATCCCGCCCATCAGCATAACAAGGCTCCCAGTTCTCCATGGCCTGTCCTGCCTTTCTGGATTTTACACTTTTTTCAGATGGCCCTTTTGACTGGGGGGAAGTGAGACTTCATTGTAGTGCAGATTTCCTTTGCAAGTTTGCTTGGTTGGCCAAAAAGGGCGTATGCGTTTTTTCCTGAATATATTCAGGAAAAAACGCATACGCCCTTTTTGGCCAAGTGCATCATTGTGGACGTTCTGCCTCTTTTCCTATGCTTTCAATGCAATTCCAGTCTACCTCCTGAAATGGGTTTCCTGCAATTCTGCCCCGCTTTCAAGTCCTCTTGGCAGCCTTACTTCAGTCTATTTTTGGACGATAGCTGTCATTTATAACTCTGCAGGTTTGTGAATTACAGTGCCCCTGAGCTCCTTTCTTCAACTCGCTTTCTTGTGACCTGGCCGCAACACCGCAGGATGGCTTCAGGCCCTAATCTGGTTCTGGCACGGCACGCTGAGCCTTTGGTTAATTCCTCTTCCTGGTGGGAAATGAGAGTTAAATTTGCCCATCCAGACACCTCCAGCTAGTCTCTCATTGGTTCTCGCTATTCCTGTTCATCTTCCACAGAAATTGCAAACTGGGCCAAACAGGAGGTTAAAGGGACTGACTCTCCAAGTGGGGAGAGTGTTAGTAAAGCGTCTGGAATGTTGCACCCGAGTACCAGGGGAGGAAAACTGAGACATATTTGAACACGTCTCCCGATCACATGGTTGATCATACTGTAGGTTCCACATGCATGTTTTAGATGAAGGAAGAATACCTTAAACCTGGGTAGTTGAAACCCGTGGAATGGGTACCATGCAATATGACTTCAAAGGGTCTTCATTTGCTCACCAAACCTCTCCAATCCTATCAGTGCTGCGTTTATGCCCCTGTACACACGCTTGATTGTCTTTTGGAGACATAGCAATCCATAGGTTTTAAGATACTTACTAGTCAGGTACATTCTTAGGCGTTTAATATGGGGTGTTGAGTCCATTTCGTTGAGCAAGGAGTAGCTCTTGTCTATTCCATATTTGGCTTAAGGAACTTTATCTGTGCTCATTTCAATCTCTGGTTTTATGCAGCACCCCAACTCACCTTTCCCCTTAAGCAAGCATAAGTTGGTTTTCTAAAGTTGAGACCCTGTTCTGTTTTGGAATGCAGTTCCTGTGTAGCCAAGTTTACATTCCGTGTATTAGTGATATCTTATGATGTTTCTTTTTCTGTGTGACTTATTTCAGTTAGAATCATCGTACCTTAATCCACTCATTATGCTGCTACGGGCCTGATGAGATAGATTTCATTGCTGAGTGATACTGCATTGTACGTAAGTACCACAAGTTCTTTATCCATTTTTCACTTTCTGCGATGTTGAACTTGTACTGTAAACGAGGTTCTTGTAAACAGAGGCGTCCCAAACTTTGGGGTGGCTGTGTCTTTTTGATTTTAATTTCCCTAAGCTATAGGACCATAAGTGGAAGTGCCCTAGGCTCTGTTGCTTTGTTTTTTAGATGTTTCAGGAAACACCATACACTTCTCCCGAGTGGTTGTTGGCAATTTACATCCCGCCCATCAGCATAACAAGGCTCCCAGTTCTCCATGGCCTGTCCTGCCTTTCTGGATTTTACACGTTTTTCAGATGGCCCTTTTGACCGGGGGGGAAGTGAGACTTCATTGTAGTGCAGATTTCCTTTGCAAGCTTGCTTGGTTGGCCAAAAAGGGCGTATGCGTTTTTTCCTGAATATATTCAGGAAAAAACGCATACGCCCTTTTTGGCCAAGTGCATCATTGTGGACGTTCTGCCTCTTTTCCTATGCTTTCAATGCAATTCCAGTCTACCTCCTGAAATCGGTTTCCTGCAATTCTGCCCCGCTTTCAAGTCCTCTTGGCAGCCTTACTTCAGTCTATTTTTGGACGATAGCTGTCATTTATAACTCTGCAGGTTTGTGAATTACAGTGCCCCTGAGCTCGTTTCTTCAACTCGCTTTCTTGTGACCTGGCCGCAACACCGCAGGATGGCTTCAGGCCCTAATCTGGTTCCGGCACGGCACGGTGAGCCTTTGGTTATTTCCTCTTCCTGGTGGGAAATGAGAGTTAAATTTGCCCGTCCAGACACCTCCAGCTAGCCTCTCATTGGTTCTCGCTATTCCTGTTCATCTTCCGCAGAAATTGCAAACTGTGCCAAACAGGAGGTTAAAGGCGCTGACTCTCCAAGTCGGGAGAGTGTTAGTAAAGCGTCTGGAATGTTGCACCCGAGTACCAGGGGAGGAAAACTGAGACATATTTGAACACGTCTCCCGATCACATGGTTGATCATACTCTAGGTTCCACATGCATGTTTTAGCTGAAGGAAGAATACCTAAAACCTGGGTAGTTGAAACCCGTGGAATGGGTACCATGCAATATGACTTCAAAGGGTCTTCATTTGCTCACCGAACCTCTCCAATCCTATCACTGCTGCGTTTATGCCCCTGTACACATGCTTGATTCTCTTTCGGAGACATAGCAATCCATAGGTTTTAAGATACTTACTAGTCAGGTACATTCTTAGGCGTTTAATATGGGGTGTTGAGTCCATTTCGTTGAGCAAGGAGTAGCTCTTGTCTATTCCATATTTGGCTTAAGGAACTTTATCTGTGCTCATTTCAATCTCTGGTTTTATGCAGCACCCCAACTCACCTTTCCCCTTAAGCAAGCATAAGTTGGTTTTCTAAATTTGAGACCCTGTTCTGTTCTGTAATTCAGTTCCTGTGTAGCCAAGTTTACATTCCGTGTATTACTGATATCTTATGATGTTTCTTTTTCTGTGTGACTTATTTCAGTTAGAATCATCATACCTGAATCCACTCATTGTGCTGCTAAGGGCCTGATGACACAGATTTCATTGCTGAGTGATATTGCTTTGTAACTAAATACCACAACTTCTTTATCCATTTTTCACTTTCTGCGATGTTGAACTTGTACTGTAAACGAGGTTCTTGTAAACAGAGCCGTTCCAAACTTTGGGGTGGCTGTGTCTTTTTGATTTTAATTTCCCTAAGCTATACGACCATAAGTGGAAGTGCCCTAGGCTCTGTTTCTTTGTTTTTTAGATGTTTCAGGAAACACCATACACTTCTCCCGAGTGTTTGTTGGCAATTTACATACCGCCCTTCAGCATAACAAGGCTCCCAGTTCTCCATGGCCTGTCCTGCCTTTCTGGATTTTACACTTTTTTCAAATGGCCCTTTTGACCGGGGGGAAGTGAGACTTCATTGTAGTGCAGATTTCCTTTGCAAGCTTGCTTGGTTGGCCAAAAAGGGCGTATGCGTTTTTTCCTGAATATATTCAGGAAAAAACGCATACGCCCTTTTTGGCCAAGTGCATCATTGTGGACGTTCGGCCTCTTTTCCTATGCTTTCAATGCAATTCCAGTCTACCTCCTGAAATCGGTTTCCTGCAATTCTGCCCCGCTTTCAAGTCCTCTTGGCAGCCTTACTTCAGTCTATTTTTGGACGATAGCTGTCATTTATAACTCTGCAGGTTTGTGAATTACAGTGCCCCTGAGCTCCTTTCTTCAACTCGCTTTCTTGTGACCTGGCCGCAACACCGCAGGATGGCTTCAGGCTCTAATCTGGTTCCGGCCCGGCATGCTGAGCCTTTGGTTATTTCCTCTTCCTGGTGGGAAATGAGAGTTAAATTTGCCCGTTCAGAGACCTCCAGCTACTCTCTCATTGGTTCTCGCTATTCCTGTTCATCTTCCGCAGAAATTGCAAACTGGGCCGAACAGGAGGTTAAAGGGACTGACTCTCCAAGTCGGGAGAGTGTTAGTAAAGCGTCTGGAATGTTGCACCCGAGTACCAGGTGAGGAAAACTGAGACATATTTGAACACGTCTCCCGTTCACATGGTTGATCATACTCTGGGTTCCACATGCATGTTTTAGCTGAAGGAAGAATACCTAAAACCTGGGTAGTTGAAACCCGTGGAATGGGTACCATGCAGTATGACTTCAAAGGGTCTTAATTTGCTCACCGAACCTCTCCAACCCTATCACTGCTGCGTTTATGCCCCTGTACACATGCTTGATTCTCTTTCGGAGACATAGCAATCCATAGGTTTTAAGATACTTACTAGTCAGGTACATTCTTAGGCGTTTAATATGGGGTGTTGAGTCCATTTCATTGAGCAAGGAGTAACTCTTGTCTATTCCATATTTGGCTTAAGGAACTTTATCTGTGCTCATTTCAATCTCTGGTTTTATGCAGCACCCAAACTCACCTTTACCCTTAAGCAAGCATAAGTTGGTTTTCTAAATTTGAGACCCTGTTCTGTTTTGGAATGCAGTTCCTGTGTAGCCAAGGTTACATTCCGTGTATTACTGATATCTTATGATGTTTCTTTTTCTGTGTGACTTATTTCAGTTAGAATCATCGTACCTGAATCCACTCATTATGCTGCTACGGGCCTGATGACATAGATTTCATTGCTGAGTGATATTGCTTTGTAAGTGAATACCACAACTTCTTTATCCATTTTTCACTTTCTGCGATGTTGAACTTGTACTGTAAACGATGTTCTTGTAAACAGAGCCATTCCAAACTTTGGGGTGGCTGTTTCTTTTTGATTTTAATTTCCCTAAGCTATAGGACCATAAGTGGAAGTGCCCTAGGTTCTGTTGCTTTGTTTTTTAGATGTTTCAGGAAACACCATACACTTCTCTTGAGTGGTTGTTGGCAATTTACATCCCGCCCATCAGCATAACAAGGCTCCCAGTTCTCCATGGCCTGTCCTGCCTTTCTGGATTTTACACTTTTTTCAGATGGCCCTTTTGACCAGGGGGAAGTGAGACTTCATTGTAGTGCAGATTTCCTTTGCAAGCTTGCTTGGTTGGCCAAAAAGGGCGTATGCGTTTTTTCCTGAATATATTCAGGAAAAAACGCATACGCCCTTTTTGGCCAAGTGCATCATTGTGGACCTTAGGCCTCTTTTCCTATGCTTTCAATGCAATTCCAGTCTACCTCCTGAAATCGGTTTCCTGCAATTCTGCCCTGCTTTCAAGTCCTCTTGGCAGCCTTACTTCAGTCTATTTTTGGACAATAGCTGTCATTTATAACTCTGCAGGTTTGTGAATTACAGTGCCCCTGAGCTCCTTGCTTCAACTCGCTTTCTTGTGAGCTGGCCGCAACACCGCCGGATGGCTTCAGGCCCTAATCTGGTTCCGGCACGGCACGCTGAGCCTTTGGTTAATTCCTCTTCCTGGTGGGAAATGAGAGTTAAATTTGCCCGTCCAGACACCTCCAGCTAGCCTCTCATTGGTTCTCGCTATTCCTGTTCATCTTCCGCAGAAATTGCAAACTGGGCCAAACAGGAGGTTAAAGGGACTGACTCTCCAAGTCGGGAGAGTGTTAGTAAAGCGTCTGGAATATTGCACCCGAGTACCAGGGTACGAAAACTGAGACATATTTGAACACATCTCCCGATCACATGGTTGATCATACTCTAGGTTCCACATGCATGTTTTAGCTGAAGGAAGAATACCTTAAACCTGGGTAGTTGAAACCCGTGTAATGGGTACCATGCAATATGACTTCAAAGGGTCTTCATTTGCTCACCGAACCTCTCCAATCCTATCACTGCTGTGTTTATGCCCCTGTACACACGCTTGATTCTCTTTTGGAGACATAGCAATCCATAGGTTTTAAGATACTTACTAGTCAGGTACATTCTTAGGCGTTTAATATGGGGTGTTGAGTCCATTTCGTTGAGCAAGGAGTAGCTCTTGTCTATTCCATATTTGGCTTAAGGAACTTTATCTGTGCTCATTTCAATCTCTGGTTTTATGCAGCACCCCAACTCACCTTTCCCCTTAAGCAAGCATAAGTTGGTTTTCTAAATTTGAGACCCTGTTCTGTTTTGGAATGCAGTTCCTGTGTAGCCAAGTTTACATTCCGTGTATTAGTGATATCTTATGATGTTTCTTTTTCTGTGTGACTTATTTCAGTTAGAATCATCGTACCTGAATCCACTTATTATGCTGCTACGGGCCTAATGACATAGATTTCATTGCTGAGTGATACTGCATTGTACGTAAGTACCACAAGTTCTTTATCCATTTTTCACTTTCTGTGATATTGACCTTGTACGGTAAACGAGGTTCTTGTAAACGGAGGCGTCCCAAACTTTGGGGTGGCTGTGTCTTTTTGATTTTAATTTCCCTAAGCTATAGGACCATAAGTGGAAGTGCCCTAGGCTCTGTTGCTTTGTTTTTTAGATGTTTCAGGAAACACCATACACTTCTCCCGAGTGGTTGTTGGCAATTTACATCCCGCCCATCAGCATAACAAGGCTCCCAGTTCTCCATGGCCTGTCCTGCCTTTCTGGATTTTACACTTTTTTCAGATGGCCCTTTTGACCGGGGGGAAGTGAGACTTCATTGTAGTGCAGATTTCCTTTGCAAGCTTGCTTGGTTGGCCAAAAAGGGCGTATGCGTTTTTTCCTGAATATATTCAGGAAAAAACGCATACGCCCTTTTTGGCCAAGTGCATCATTGTGGACGTTCTGCCTCTTTTCCTATGCTTTCAATGCAATTCCAGTCTACCTCCTGAAATCGGTTTCCTGCAATTCTGCCCCGCTTTCAAGTCCTCTTGGCAGCCTTACTTCAGTCTATTTTTGGACGATAGCTGTCATTTATAACTCTGCAGGTTTGTGAATTACAGTGCCCCTGAGCTCCTTTCTTCAACTCGCTTTCTTGTGACCTGGCCGCAACACCGCAGGATGGCTTCTGGCCCTAATCTGGTTCCGGCACGGCACGCTGAGCCTTTGGTTAATTCCTCTTCCTGGTGGGAAATGAGAGTTAAATTTGCCCGTCCAGACACCTCCAGCTAGTCTCTCATTGGTTCTCGCTATTCCTGTTCATCTTCCGCAGAAATTGCAAACTGGGCCAAACAGGAGGTTAAAGGGACTGACTCTCCAAGTCGGGAGAGTGTTAGTAAAGCGTCTGGAATGTTGCACCCGAGTACCAGGGTACGAAAACTGAGACATATTTGAACACGTCTCCCGATCACATGGTTGATCATACTCTAGGTTCCACATGCATGTTTTAGCTGAAGGAAGAATACCTTAAACCTGGGTAGTTGAAACCCGTGGAATGGGTACCATGCAATATGACTTCAAAGGGTCTTCATTTGCTCACCGAACCTCTCCAATCCTATCACTGCTGCGTTTATGCCCCTGTACACATGCTTGATTCTCTTTCGGAGACATAGCAATCCATAGGTTTTAAGATACTTACTAGTCAGGTACATTCTTAGGCGTTTAATATGCGGTGTTGAGTCCATTTCGTTGAGCAAGGAGTAGCTGTTGTCTATTCCATATTTGGCTTAAGGAACTTTATCTGTGCTCATTTCAATCTGGTTTTATGCAGCACCCCAACTCACCTTTACCCTTAAGCAAGCATAAGTTGTTTTTCTAAATTTGAGACCCTGTTCTGTTCTGTAATTCAGTTCCTGTGTAGCCAAGGTTCCATTCCGTGTATTACTGATATCTTATGATGTTTCTTTTTCTGTGTGACTTATTTCAGTTAGAATCATCATACCTGAATCCACTCATTGTGCTGCTAAGGGCCTGATGACATAGATTTCATTGCTGAGTGATATTGCTTTGTAAGTGAATACCACAACTTCTTTATCCATTTTTCACTTTCTGCGATGTTGAACTTGTACTGTAAACGAGGTTCTTGTAAACAGAGGCGTCCCAAACTTTGGGGTGGCTGTGTCTTTTTGATTTTGATTTCCCTAAGCTATAGGACCATAACTGGCAGTGCCCTAGGCTCTGTTGCTTTGTTTTTTAGATGTTTCAGGAAACACCATACACTTCTCCCGAGTGTCTGTTGGCAATTTACATCCCGCCCATCAGCATAACAAGGCTCCCAGTTCTCCATGGCCTGTCCTGCCTTTCTGGATTTTACACTTTTTTCAGATGGCCCTTTTGACCGGGGGGAAGTGAGACTTCATTGTAGTGCAGATTTCCTTTGCAAGCTTGCTTGGTTGGCCAAAAAGGGCGTATGCGTTTTTTCCTGAATATATTCAGGAAAAAACACATACGCCCTTTTTGGCCAAGTGCATCATTGTGGACGTTCTGCCTCTTTTCCTATGCTTTCAATCCAATTCCAGTCTACCTCCTGAAATCGGTTTCCTGCAATTCTGCCCTGCTTTCAAGTCCTCTTGGCAGCCTTACTTCAGTCTATTTTTGGACGATAGCTGTCATTTATAACTCTGCAGGCTTGTGAATTACAGTGCCCCTGAGCTCCTTTCTTCAACTCGCTTTCTTTTGAGCTGGCCACAACACCGCAGGATGGCTTCAGGCCCTAATCTGGTTCCGGCACGGCACGCTGAGCCTTTGGTTAATTCCTCTTCCTGGTGGGAAATGAGAGTTAAATTTGCCCGTCCAGCCACCTCCAGCTAGCCTCTCATTGGTTCTCGCTATTCCTGTTCATCTTCCGCAGAAATTGCAAACTGGGCCAAACAGGAGGTTAAAGGGACAGACTCTCCAAGTCGGGAGAGTGTTAGTAAAGCGTCTGGAATGTTGCACCCGAGTACCAGGGTACGAAAACTGAGATATATTTGAACACGTCTCCCGATCACATGGTTGATCATACTCTGGGTTCCACATGCATGTTTTAGCTGAAGGAAGAATACCTTAAACCTGGGTAGTTGAAACCCATGGAATGGGTACCATGCAATATGACTTCAAAGGGTCTTCATTTGCTCAGGAACCTCTCCAATCCTATCACTGCTGCGTTTATGCCCCTGTACACATGCTTGATTCTCTTTCGGAGACATAGCAATCCATAGGTATTAAGATACTTACTAGTCAGGTACATTCTTAGGCGTTTAATATGCGGTGTTGAGTCTATTTCGTTGAGCAACGAGTAGCTCTTGTCTATTCCATATTTGGCATAAGGAACTTTATCTGTGCTCATTTCAATCTCTGGTTTTATGCAGCACCCCAACTCACCTTTACCCTTAAGCAAGCATAAGTTGGTTTTCTAAATTTGAGACCCTGTTCTGTTCTGTAATTCAGTTCCTGTGTAGCCAAGTTTACATTCCGTGTATTACTGATATCTTATGATGTTTCTTTTTCTGTGTGACTTATTTCAGTTAGAATCATCATACCTGAATCCACTCATTGTGCTGCTAAGGGCCTGATGACACAGATTTCATTGCTGAGTGATATTGCTTTGTAAGTAAATACCACAACTTCATTATCCATTTTTCACTTTCTGCGATGTTGAACTTGTACTGTAAACGAGGTTCTTGTAAACAGAGCCGTTCCAAACTTTGGGGTGGCTGTGTCTTTTTGATTTTAATTTCCCTAAGCTATAGGACCATAAGTGGCAGTGCCCTAGGCTCTGTTGCTTTGTTTTTTAGATGTTTCAGGAGACACCATACACTTCTCCCGAGTGGTTGTTGGCAATTTACATCCCGCCCATCAGCATAACAAGGCTCCCAGTTCTCCATGGCCTGTCCTGCCTTTCTGGATTTTACACTTTTTTCAGATGGCCCTTTTGACCGGGGGGAAGTGAGACTTCATTGTAGTGCAGATTTCCTTTGCAAGCTTGCTTGGTTGGCCAAAAAGGGCGTATGCGTTTTTTCCTGAATATATTCAGGAAAAAACGCATACGCCCTTTTTGGCCAAGTGCATCATTGTGGACGTTCTGCCTCTTTTCCTATGCTTTCAATGCAATTCCAGTCTACCTCCTGAAATCGGTTTCCTGCAATTCTGCCCCGCTTTCAAGTCCTCTTGGCAGCCTTACTTCAGTCTATTTTTGGACGATAGCTGTCATTTATAACTCTGCAGGTTTGTGAATTACAGTGCCCCTGAGCTCCTTTCTTCAACTCGCTTTCTTGTGAGCTGGCCGCAACACCGCAGGATGGCTTCTGGCCCTAATCTGGTTCCGGCACGGCACGCTGAGCCTTTGGTTAATTCCTCTTCCTGGTGGGAAATGAGAGTTAAATTTGCCCGTCCAGACACCTCCAGCTAGCCTCTCATTGGTTCTCGCTATTCCTGTTCATCTTCCGCAGAAATTGCAAACTGGGCCAAACAGGAGGTTAAAGGGACTGACTCTCCAAGTCGGGAGAGTGTTAGTAAAGCGTCTGGAATGTTGCACCCGAGTACCAGGGTACGAAAACTGAGACATATTTGAACACGTCTCCCGATCACATGGTTGATCATACTCTAGGTTCCACATGCATGTTTTAGCTGAAGGAAGAATACCTTAAACCTGGGTAGTTGAAACCCATGGAATGGGTACCATGCAATATGACTTCAAAGGGTCTTCATTTGCTCACCGAACCTCTCCAATCCTATCACTGCTGCGTTTATGCCCCTGTACACATGCTTGATTCTCTTTCGGAGACATAGCAATCCATAGGTTTTAAGATACTTACTAGTCAGGTACATTCTTAGGCGTTTAATATGCGGTGTTGAGTCCATTTCGTTGAGCAAGGAGTAGCTGTTGTCTATTCCATATTTGGCTTAAGGAACTTTATCTGTGCTCATTTCAATCTGGTTTTATGCAGCACCCCAACTCACCTTTACCCTTAAGCAAGCATAAGTTGTTTTTCTAAATTTGAGACCCTGTTCTGTTCTGTAATTCAGTTCCTGTGTAGCCAAGGTTCCATTCCGTGTATTACTGATATCTTATGATGTTTCTTTTTCTGTGTGACTTATTTCAGTTAGAATCATCATACCTGAATCCACTCATTGTGCTGCTAAGGGCCTGATGACATAGATTTCATTGCTGAGTGATATTGCTTTGTAAGTGAATACCACAACTTCTTTATCCATTTTTCACTTTCTGCGATGTTGAACTTGTACTGTAAACGAGGTTCTTGTAAACAGAGGCGTCCCAAACTTTGGGGTGGCTGTGTCTTTTTGATTTTGATTTCCCTAAGCTATAGGACCATAACTGGCAGTGCCCTAGGCTCTGTTGCTTTGTTTTTTAGATGTTTCAGGAAACACCATACACTTCTCCCGAGTGTCTGTTGGCAAATTACATCCCGCCCATCAGCATAACAAGGCTCCCAGTTCTCCATGGCCTGTCCTGCCTTTCTGGATTTTACACTTTTTTCAGATGGCCCTTTTGACCGTGGGGAAGTGAGACTTCATTGTAGTGCAGATTTCCTTTGCAAGCTTGCTTGGTTGGCCAAAAAGGGCGTATGCGTTTTTTCCTGAATATATTCAGGAAAAAACACATACGCCCTTTTTGGCCAAGTGCATCATTGTGGACGTTCTGCCTCTTTTCCTATGCTTTCAATGCAATTCCAGTCTACCTCCTGAAATCGGTTTCCTGCAATTCTGCCCTGCTTTCAAGTCCTCTTGGCAGCCTTACTTCAGTCTATTTTTGGACGATAGCTGTCATTTATAACTCTGCAGGTTTGTGAATTACAGTGCCCCTGAGCTCCTTTCTTCAACTCGCTTTCTTTTGAGCTGGCCACAACACCGCAGGATGGCTTCAGGCCCTAATCTGGTTCCGGCACGGCACGCTGAGCCTTTGGTTAATTCCTCTTCCTGGTGGGAAATGAGAGTTAAATTTGCCCGTCCAGAAACCTCCAGCTAGCCTCTCATTGGTTCTCGCTATTCCTGTTCATCTTCCGCAGAAATTGCAAACTGGGCCAAACAGGAGGTTAAAGGGACTGACTCTCCAAGTCGGGAGAGTGTTAGTAAAGCGTCTGGAATGTTGCACCCGAGTACCAGGGTACGAAAACTGAGGCATATTTGAACACGTCTCCCGATCACATGGTTGATCATACTCTAGGTTCCACATGCATGTTTTAGCTGAAGGAAGAATACCTTAAACCTGGGTAGTTGAAACCCGTGGAATGGGTACCATGCAATATGACTTCAAAGGGTCTTCATTTGCTCACCGAACCTCTCCAATCCTATCACTGCTGCGTTTATGCCCCTGTACACATGCTTGATTCTCTTTCGGAGACATAGCAATCCATAGGTTTTAAGATACTTACTAGTCAGGTACATTCTTAGGCGTTTAATATGCGGTGTTGAGTCCATTTCGTTGAGCAAGGAGTAGCTCTTGTCTATTCCATATTTGGCTTAAGGAACTTTATCTGTGCTCATTTCAATCTCTGGTTTTATGCAGCACCCCAACTCACCTTTACCCTTAAGCAAGCATAAGTTGGTTTTCTAAATTTGAGACCCTGTTCTGTTCTGTAATTCAGTTCCTGTGTAGCCAAGTTTCCATTCCGTGTATTATTGATATCTTATGATGTTTCTTTTTCTGTGTGACTTATTTCAGTTAGAATCATCATACCTGAATCCACTCATTGTGCTGCTAAGGGCCTGATGACACAGATTTCATTGCTGAGTGATATTGCTTTGTAAGTAAATACCACAACTTCTTTATCCATTTTTCACTTTCTGCGATGTTGAACTTGTACTGTAAACGAGGTTCTTGTAAACAGAGCCGTTCCAAACTTTGGGGTGGCTGTGTCTTTTTGATTTTAATTTCCCTAAGCTATAGGACCATAAGTGGCAGTGCCCTAGGCTCTGTTGCTTTGTTTTTTAGATGTTTCAGGAGACACCATACACTTCTCCCGAGTGGTTGTTGGCAATTTACATCCCGCCCATCAGCATAACAAGGCTCCCAGTTCTCCATGGCCTGTCCTGCCTTTCTGGATTTTACACTTTTTTCAGATGGCCCTTTTGACCGGGGGGAAGTGAGACTTCATTGTAGTGCAGATTTCCTTTGCAAGCTTGCTTGGTTGGCCAAAAAGGGCGTATGCGTTTTTTCCTGAATATATTCAGGAAAAAACGCATACGCCCTTTTTGGCCAAGTGCATCATTGTGGACGTTCTGCCTCTTTTCCTATGCTTTCAATGCAATTCCAGTCTACCTCCTGAAATCGGTTTCCTGCAATTCTGCCCCGCTTTCAAGTCCTCTTGGCAGCCTTACTTCAGTCTATTTTTGGACGATAGCTGTCATTTATAACTCTGCAGGTTTGTGAATTACAGTGCCCCTGAGCTCCTTTCTTCAACTCGCTTTCTTGTGAGCTGGCCGCAACACCGCAGGATGGCTTCTGGCCCTAATCTGGTTCCGGCACGGCACGCTGAGCCTTTGGTTAATTCCTGTTCCTGGTGGGAAATGAGAGTTAAATTTGCCCGTCCAGACACCTCCAGCTAGTCTCTCATTGGTTCTCGCTATTCCTGTTCATCTTCCGCAGAAATTGCAAACTGGGCCAAACAGGAGGTTAAAGGGACTGACTCTCCAAGTCGGGAGAGTGTTAGTAAAGCGTCTGGAATGTTGCACCCGAGTAACAGGGTACGAAAACTGAGACATATTTGAACACGTCTCCCGATCACATGGTTGATCATACTCTAGGTTCCACATGCATGTTTTAGCTGAAGGAAGAATACCTTAAACCTGGGTAGTTGAAACCCGTGGAATGGGTACCATGCAATATGACTTCAAAGGGTCTTCATTTGCTCACCGAACCTCTCCAATCCTATCACTGCTGCGTTTATGCCCCTGTACACATGCTTGATTCTCTTTCGGAGACATAGCAATCCATAGGTTTTAAGATACTTACTAGTCAGGTACATTCTTAGGCGTTTAATATGCGGTGTTGAGTCCATTTCGTTGAGCAAGGAGTAGCTGTTGTCTATTCCATATTTGGCTTAAGGAACTTTATCTGTGCTCATTTCAATCTGGTTTTATGCAGCACCCCAACTCACCTTTACCCTTAAGCAAGCATAAGTTGTTTTTCTAAATTTGAGACCCTGTTCTGTTCTGTAATTCAGTTCCTGTGTAGCCAAGGTTCCATTCCGTGTATTACTGATATCTTATGATGTTTCTTTTTCTGTGTGACTTATTTCAGTTAGAATCATCATACCTGAATCCACTCATTGTGCTGCTAAGGGCCTGATGACATAGATTTCATTGCTGAGTGATATTGCTTTGTAAGTGAATACCACAACTTCTTTATCCATTTTTCACTTTCTGCGATGTTGAACTTGTACTGTAAACGAGGTTCTTGTAAACAGAGGCGTCCCAAACTTTGGGGTGGCTGTGTCTTTTTGATTTTGATTTCCCTAAGCTATAGGACCATAACTGGCAGTGCCCTAGGCTCTGTTGCTTTGTTTTTTAGATGTTTCAGGAAACACCATACACTTCTCCCGAGTGTCTGTTGGCAATTTACATCCCGCCCATCAGCATAACAAGGCTCCCAGTTCTCCATGGCCTGTCCTGCCTTTCTGGATTTTACACTTTTTTCAGATGGCCCTTTTGACCGGGGGGAAGTGAGACTTCATTGTAGTGCAGATTTCCTTTGCAAGCTTGCTTGGTTGGCCAAAAAGGGCGTATGCGTTTTTTCCTGAATATATTCAGGAAAAAACGCATACGCCCTTTTTGGCCAAGTGCATCATTGTGGACGTTCTGCCTCTTTTCCTATGCTTTCAATGCAATTCCAGTCTACCTCCTGAAATCGTTTTCCTGCAATTCTGCCCCGCTTTCAAGTCCTCTTGGCAGCCTTACTTCAGTCTATTTTTGGACGATAGCTGTCATTTATAACTCTGCAGGCTTGTGAATTATAGTGCCCCTGAGCTCCTTTCTTCAACTCGCTTTCTTTTGAGCTGGCCGCAACACCGCAGGATGGCTTCAGGCCCTAATCTGGTTCCGGCACGGCACGCTGAGCCTTTGGTTAATTCCTCTTCCTGGTGGGAAATGAGAGTTAAATTTGCCCGTCCAGACACCTCCAGCTAGCCTCTCATTGGTTCTCGCTATTCCTGTTCATCTTCCGCCTAAATTGCAAACTGGGCCAAACAGGAGGTTAAAGGGACTGACTCTCCAAGTGGGGAGAGTGTTAGTAAAGCGTCTGGAATGTTGCACCCGAGTACCAGGGGAGGAAAACTGAGACATATTTGAACACGTCTCCCGTTCATATGGTTGATCATACTCTGGGTTCCACATGCATGTTTTAGCTGAAGGAAGAATACCTTAAACCTGGAGAGTTGAGACCCGTGGAATGGGTACCATGCAATATGACTTCAAAGGGTCTTCATTTGCTCACCGAACCTCTCCAATCCTTTCACTGCTGCGTTTATGCCCCTGTACACATGCTTGATTCTCTTTTGGAGACATAGCAATCCATAGGTTTTACGATACTTACTAGTCAGGTACATTCTTAGGCGTTTAATATGGGGTGTTGAGTCAATTACGTTGAGCAAGGAGTAGCTCTTGTCTATTCCATATTTGACTTAAGGAACTTTATCTGTGCTCATTTCAATCTCTGGTTTTATGCAGCACCACAACTCACCTTTACCCTTAAGCAAGCATAAGTTGGTTTTCTAAATTTGAGACCCTGTTCTGTTCTGTAATTCAGTTCCTGTGTAGCCAAGTTTACATTCCGTATATTACTGATATCTTATGATGTTTCTTTTTCTGTGTGACTTATTTCAGTTAGAATCATCATACCTGAATCCACTCATTGTGCTGCTAAGGGCCTGATGACATAGATTTCATTGCTGAGTGATATTGCTTTGTAAGTGAATACCACAACTTCTTTAGCCATTTTTCACTTTCTGCGATGTTGAACTTGTACTGTAAACGAGGTTGTTGTAAACAGAGGCGTCCCAAACTTTGGGGTGGCTGTGTCTTTTTGATTTTGATTTCCCTAAGCTATAGGACCATAAGTGGCAGTGCCCTAGGCTCTGTTGCTTTGTTTTCTAGATGTTTCAGGAAACACCATACACTTCTCCCGAGTGGTTGTTGGCAATTTACATCCCGCCCATCAGCATAACAAGGCTCCCAGTTCTCCATGGCCTGTCCTGCCTTTCTGGATTTTACACTTTTTTCAGATGGCCCTTTTGACCGGGGGGAAGTGAGACTTCATTGTAGTGCAGATTTCCTTTGCAAGCTTGCTTGGTTGGCCAAAAAGTGCGTATGCGTTTTTTCCTGAATATATTCAGGAAAAAACGCATACGCCCTTTTTGGCCAAGTGCATCATTGTGGACGTTCTGCCTCTTTTCCTATGCTTTCAATGCAATTCCAGTCTACCTCCTGAAATCGGTTTCCTGCAATTCTGCCCTGCTTTCAAGTCCTCTTGGCAGCCTTACTTCAGTCTATTTTTGGACGATAGCTGTCATTTATAACTCTGCAGGTTTGTGAATTACAGTGTCCCTGAGCTCCTTTCTTCAACTCGCTTTCTTGTGAGCTGGCCGCAACACCGCAGGATGGCTTCAGGCCCTAATCTGGTTCCGGCACGGCATGCTGAGCCTTTGGTTATTTCCTCTTCCTGGTGGGAAATGAGAGTTAAATTTGCCCGTCCAGACACCTCCAGCTAGTCTCTCATTGGTTCTCGCTATTCCTGTTCATCTTCCGCAGAAATTGCAAACTGGGCCAAACAGGAGGTTAAAGGCGCTGACTCTCCAAGTGGGGAGAGTGTTAGTAAAGCGTCTGGAATGTTGCACCCGAGTACCAGGGGAGGAAAACTGAGACATATTTGAACACGTCTCCCGTTCACATGGTTGATCATACTCTGGGTTCCACATGCATGTTTTAGCTGAAGGAAGAATACCTTAAACCTGGAGAGTTGAGACCCGTGTAATGGGTACCATGCAATATGACTTCAAAGGGTCTTCATTTGCTCACCGAACATCTCCAATCCTATCACTGTTGCGTTTATGCCCCTGTACACACGCTTGATTCTCTTTTGGAGACATAGCAATCCATAGGTTTTAAGATACTTACTAGTCAGGTACATTCTTAGGCGTTTAATATGGGGTGTTGAGTCCATTTCGTTGAGCAAGGAGTAGCTCTTGTCTATTCCATATTTGGCTTAAGGAACTTTATCTGTGCTCATTTCAATCTCTGGTTTTATGCAGCACCCCAACTCACCTTTCCCCTTAAGCAAGCATAAGTTGGTTTTCTAAATTTGCGACCCTGTTCTGTTTTGGAATTCAGTTCCTGTGTAGCCAGGTTTACATTCCGTGTATTAGTGATAACTTATGATGTTTCTTTTTCTGTGTGACTTATTTCAGTTAGAATCATCGTACCTGAATCCACTCATTGTGCTGCTAAGGGCCTGATGAC
Organism: Delphinus delphis; assembly: GCF_949987515.2. NCBI lineage: Eukaryota > Metazoa > Chordata > Mammalia > Artiodactyla > Delphinidae > Delphinus > Delphinus delphis. Next base: position 307,593 of record NW_027192800.1, on the reverse strand, counting down.
ACAGATTTCATTGCTGAGTGATATTGCTTTGTAAGTAAATACCACAACTTCATTATCCATTTTTCACTTTCTGCGATGTTGAACTTGTACTGTAAACGAGGTTCTTGTAAACAGAGCCGTTCCAAACTTTGGGGTGGCTGTGTCTTTTTGATTTTAATTTCCCTAAGCTATAGGACCATAAGTGGCAGTGCCCTAGGCTCTGTTGCTTTGTTTTTTAGATGTTTCAGGAGACACCATACACTTCTCCCGAGTGGTTGTTGGCAATTTACATCCCGCCCATCAGCATAACAAGGCTCCCAGTTCTCCATGGCCTGTCCTGCCTTTCTGGATTTTACACTTTTTTCAGATGGCCCTTTTGACCGGGGGGAAGTGAGACTTCATTGTAGTGCAGATTTCCTTTGCAAGCTTGCTTGGTTGGCCAAAAAGGGTGTATGCGTTTTTTCCTAAATATATTCAGGAAAAAACGCATACGCCCTTTTTGGCCAAGTGCATCATTGTGGACGTTCTGCCTCTTTTCCTATGCTTTCAATGCAATTCCAGTCTACCTCCTGAAATCGGTTTCCTGCAGTTCTGCCCCGCTTTCAAGTCCTCTTGGCAGCCTTACTTCAGTCTATTTTTGGACGATAGCTGTCATTTATAACTCTGCAGGTTTGTGAATTACAGTGCCCCTGAGCTCCTTTCTTCAACTCGCTTTCTTGTGAGCTGGCCGCAACACCGCAGGATGGCTTCAGGCCCTAATCTGGTTCCGGCACGGCACACTGAGCCTTTGGTTATTTCCTCTTCCTGGTGGGAAATGAGAGTTAAATTTGCCCGTCCAGACACCTCCAGCTAGCCTCTCATTGGTTCTCGCTATTCCTGTTCATCTTCCGCAGAAATTGCAAACTGGGCCAAACAGGAGGTTAAAGGGACTGACTCTCCAAGTGGGGAGAGTGTTAGTAAAGCGTCTGGAATGTTGCACCCGAGTACCAGGGGAGGAAAACTGAGACATATTTGAACACGTCTCCCGTTCACATGGTTGATCATACTCTAGGTTCCACATGCATGTTTTAGCTGAAGGAAGAATACCTAAAACCTGGGTAGTTGAAACCCGTGGAATGGGTACCATGCAATATGACTTCAAAGGGTCTTCATTTGCTCACCGAACCTCTCCAATCCTATCACTGCTGTGTTTATGCCCCTGGACACATGCTTGATTCTCTTTCGGAGACATAGCAATCCATAGGTTTTAAGATACTTACTAGTCAGGTACATTCTTAGGCGTTTAATATGCGGTGTTGAATCCATTTCGTTGAGCAAGGAGTAGCTCTTGTCTATTCCATATTTGGCTTAAGGAACTTTATCTGTGCTCATTTCAATCTCTGGTTTTATGCAGCACCCCAACTCACCTTTCCCCTTAAGCAAGCATAAGTTGGTTTTCTAAATTTGAGACCCTGTTCTGTTCTGTAATTCAGTTCCTGTGTAGCCAAGTTTACATTCCGTGTATTACTGATATCTTATGATGTTTCTTTTTCTGTGTGACTTATTTCAGTTAGAATCATCATACCTGAATCCACTCATTGTGCTGCTAAGGGCCTGATGACACAGATTTCATTGCTGAGTGATATTGCTTTGTAAGTAAATACCACATCTTCTTTATCCATTTTTCACTTTCTGCGATGTTGAACTTGTACTGTAAACGAGGTTCTTGTAAACAGAGCCGTTCCAAACTTTGGGGTGGCTGTGTCTTTTTGATTTTAATTTCCCTAAGCTATAGGACCATAAGTGGAAGTGCCCTAGGTTCTGTTGCTTTGTTTTTTAGATGTTTCAGGAAACACCATACACTTCTCCTGAGTGGTTGTTGGCAATTTACATCACGCCCATCAGCATAACAAGGCTCCCAGTTCTCCATGGCCTGTCCTGCCTTTCTGGATTTTACACTTTTTTCAGATGGCCCTTTTGACCGGGGGGAAGTGAGACTTCATTGTAGTGCAGATTTCCTTTGCAAGCTTGCTTGGTTGGCCAAAAAGGGCGTATGCGTTTTTTCCTGAATATATTCAGGAAAAAACGCATACGCCCTTTTTGGCCAAGTGAATCATTGTGGACGTTCTGCCTCTTTTCCTATGCTTTCAATGCAATTCCAGTCTACCTCCTGAAATCGGTTTCCTGCAATTCTGCCCCGCTTTCAAGTCCTCTTGGCAGCCTTACTTCAGTCTATTTGTGGACGATAGCTGTCATTTATAACTCTGCAGGTTTGTGAATTACAGTGCCCCTGAGCTCCTTTCTTCAACTCGCTTTCTTGTGAGCTGGCCGCAACACCGCAGGATGGCTTCAGGCCCTAATCTGGTTCCGGCACGGCACACTGAGCCTTTGGTTATTTCCTCTTCCTGGTGGGAAATGAGAGTTAAATTTGCCCGTCCAGACACCTCCAGCTAGCCTCTCATTGGTTCTCGCTATTCCTGTTCATCTTCCGCAGAAATTGCAAAGTGGGCCAAACAGTAGGTTAAAGACACTGACTCTCCAAGTCGGGAGAGTGTTAGTAAAGCGTCTGGAATGTTGCACCCGAGTACCAGGGGAGGAAAACTGAGACATATTTGAACACGTCTCCCGATCACATGGTTGATCATACTCTGGGTTCCACATGCATGTTTTAGCTGAAGGAAGAATACCTAAAACCTGGGTAGTTGAAACCCGTGGAATGGGTACCATGCAATATGACTTCAAAGGGTCTTCATTTGCTCACCGAACCTCTCCAATCCTATCACTGCTGCGTTTATGCCCCTGTACACATGCTTGATTCTCTTTCGGAGACATAGCAATCCATAGGTTTTAAGATACTTACTAGTCAGGTACATTCTTAGGCGTTTAATATGCGGTGTTGAGTCCATTTCGTTGAGCAAGGAGTAGCTCTGGTCTATTCCATATTTGACTTAAGGAACTTTATCTGTGCTCATTTCAATCTCTGGTTTTATGCAGCACCCCAACTCACCTTTACCCTTAAGCAAGCATAAGTTGGTTTTCTAAATTTGAGACCCTGTTCTGTTCTGTAATTCAGTTCCTGTGTAGCCAAGTTTACATTCCGTGTATTACTGATATCTTATGATGTTTCTTTTTCTGTGTGACTTACTTCAGTTAGAATCATCATACCTGAATCCACTCATTGTGCTGCTAAGGGCCTGATGACACAGATTTCATTGCTGAGTGATATTGCTTTGTAAGTAAATACCACAACTTCTTTATCCATTTTTCACTTTCTGCGATGTTGAACTTGTACTGTAAACGAGGTTCTTGTAAACAGAGCCGTTCCAAACTTTGGGGTGGCTGTGTCTTTTTGATTTTGAATTCCCTAAGCTATAGGACCGTAAGTGGAAGTGCCCTAGGCTCTGTTGCTTTGTTTTTTAGATGTTTCAGGAAACACCATACACTTCTCCTGAGTGTCTGTTGGTAATTTACATCCCGCCCATCAGCATAAGAAGGCTCCCAGTTCTCCATGGCCTGTCCTGCCTTTCTGGATTTTACACTTTTTTCAGATGGCCCTTTTGACCGGGGGGAAGTGAGACTTCATTGTAGTGCAGATTTCCTTTGCAAGCTTGCTTGGTTGACCAAAAAGGGTGTATGCGTTTTTTCCTGAATATATTCAGGAAAAAACGCATACGCCCTTTTTGGCCAAGTGCATCATTGTGGACGTTCTGCCTCTTTTCCTATGCTTTCAATGCAATTCCAGTCTACCTCCTGAAATCGGTTTCCTGCAGTTCTGCCCCGCTTTCAAGTCCTCTTGGCAGCCTTACTTCAGTCTATTTTTGGACGATAGCTGTCATTTATAACTCTGCAGGTTTGTGAATTACAGTGCCCCTGAGCTCCTTTCTTCAACTCGCTTTCTTGTGACCTGGCCGCAACAGCGCAGGATGGCTTCAGGCCCTAATCTGGTTCCGGCCCGGCATGCTGAGCCTTTGGTTAATTCCTCTTCCTGGTGGGAAATGAGAGTTAAATTTGCCCGTCCAGACACCTCCAGCTAGCCTCTCATTGGTTCTCGCTATTCCTGTTCATCTTCCGCAGAAATTGCAAACTGGGCCAAACAGGAGGTTAAAGGGACTGACTCTCCAAGTGGAAAGAGTGTTAGTAAAGCGTCTGGAATGTTGCACCCGAGTACCAGGGGAGGAAAACTGAGACATATTTGAACACGTCTCCCGATCACATGGTTGATCATACTCTAGGTTCCACATGCATGTTATAGCTGAAGGAAGAATACCTTAAACCTGGGTAGTTGAAACCTGTGGAATGGGTACCATGCAATATGACTTCAAAGGGTCTTCATTTGCTCACCGAACCTCTCCAATCCTATCACTGCTGCATTTATGCCCCTGTACACATGCTTGATTCTCTTTTGGAGACATAGCAATCCATAGGTTTTAAGATACTTACTAGTCAGGTACATTCTTAGGCGTTTAATATGCGGTGTTGAGTCCATTTCGTTGAGCAAGGAGTAGCTCTTGTCAATTCCATATTTGGCTTAAGGAACTTTATCTGTGCTCATTTCAATCTCTGGTTTTATGCAGCACCCCAACTCACCTTTACCCTTAAGCAAGCATAAGTTGGTTTTCTAAATTTGAGACCCTGTTCTGTTCTGTAATTCAGTTCCTGTGTAGCCAAGTTTACATTCCGTGTATTACTGATATCTTATGATGTTTCTTTTTCTGTGTGACTTATTTCAGTTAGAATCATCATACCTGAATCCACTCATTGTGCTGCTAAGGGCCTGATGACACAGATTTCATTGCTGAGTGATATTGCTTTGTAAGTAAATACCACAACTTCTTTATCCATTTTTCACTTTCTGCGATGTTGAACTTGTACTGTAAACGAGGTTCTTGTAAACAGAGCCGTTCCAAACTTTGGGGTGGCTGTGTCTTTTTGATTTTAATTTCCCTAAGCTATAGGACCATAAGTGGAAGTGCCCTAGGTTCTGTTGCTTTGTTTTTTAGATGTTTCAGGAAACACCATACACTTCTCCCGAGTGGTTGTTGGCAATTTACATCCCGCCCATCAGCATAACAAGGCTCCCAGTTCTCCATGGCCTGTCCTGCCTTTCTGGATTTTACACTTTTTTCAGATGGCCCTTTTGACCGGGTGGAAGTGAGACTTCATTGTAGTGCAGATTTCCTTTGCAAGCTTGCTTGGTTGGCCAAAAAGGGCGTATGCGTTTTTTCCTGAATATATTCAGGTAAAAACGCATATGCCCTTTTTGGCCAAGTGCATCATTGTGGACGTTCTGCCTCTTTTCCTATGCTTTCAATGCAATTCCAGTCTACCTCCTGAAATCGGTTTCCTGCAATTCTGCCCCGCTTTCAAGTCCTCTTGGCAGACTTACTTTAGTCTATTTTTGGACGATAGCTGTCATTTATAACTCTGCAGGTTTGTGAATTACAGTGCCCCTGAGCTCCTTTCTTCAACTCGCTTTCTTGTGACCTGGCCGCAACACCGCAGGATGGCTTCAGGCCCTAATCTGGTTCCGGCCCGGCATGCTGAGCCTTTGGTTAATTCCTCTTCCTGGTGGGAAATGAGACTTAAATTTGCCCGTCCAGACACCTCCAGCTAGCCTTTCATTGGTTCTCGCTATTCCTGTTCATCTTCCGCAGAAATTGCAAACTGGGCCAAACAGGAGTTTAAAGGCGCTGACTCTCCAAGTGGGGAGAGTGTTAGTAAAGCGTCTGGAATGTTGCACCCGAGTACCAGGGGAGGAAAACTGAGACATATTTGAACACGTCTCCCGATCACATGGTTGATCATACTCTGGGTTCCACATGCATGTTATAGCTGAAGGAAGAATACCTTAAACCTGGGTAGTTGAAACCTGTGGAATGGGTACCATGCAATATGACTTCAAAGGGTCTTCATTTGCTCACCGAACCTCTCCAATCCTATCACTGCTGCGTTTATGCCCCTGTACACATGCTTGATTCTCTTTTGGAGACATAGCAATCCATAGGTTTTAAGATACTTACTAGTCAGGTACATTCTTAGGCGTTTAATATGCGGTGTTGAGTCCATTTCGTTGAGCAAGGAGTAGCTCTTGTCAATTCCATATTTGGCTTAAGGAACTTTATCTGTGCTCATTTCAATCTCTGGTTTTATGCAGCACCCCAACTCACCTTTCCCCTTAAGCAAGCATAAGTTGGTTTTCTAAATTTGAGACCCTGTTCTGTTCTGTAATTCAGTTCCTGTGTAGCCAAGTTTACATTCCGTGTATTACTGATATCTTATGATGTTTCTTTTTCTGTGTGACTTATTTCAGTTAGAATCATCATACCTGAATCCACTCATTGTGCTGCTAAGGGCCTGATGACACAGATTTCATTGCTGAGTGATATTGCTTTGTAAGTAAATACCACAACTTCTTTATCCATTTTTCACTTTCTGCGATGTTGAACTTGTACTGTAAACGAGGTTCTTGTAAACAGAGCCGTTCCAAACTTTGGGGTGGCTGTGTCTTTTTGATTTTAATTTCCCTAAGCTATAGGACCATAAGTGGAAGTGCCCTAGGTTCTGTTGCTTTGTTTTTTAGATGTTTCAGGAAACACCATACACTTCTCCCAAGTGGTTGTTGGCAATTTACATCCCGCCCATCAGCATAACAAGGCTCCCAGTTCTCCATGGCCTGTCCTGCCTTTCTGGATTTTACACTTTTTTCAGATGGCCCTTTTGACCGGGGGGAAGTGAGACTTCATTGTAGTGCAGATTTCCTTTGCAAGCTTGCTTGGTTGGCCAAAAAGGGCGTATGCGTTTTTTCCTGAATATATTCAGGAAAAAACGCATACGCCCTTTTTGGCCAAGTGCATCATTGTGGACGTTCTGCCTCTTTTCCTATGCTTTCAATGCAATTCCAGTCTACCTCCTGAAATCGGTTTCCTGCAATTCTGCCCCGCTTTCAAGTCCTCTTGGCAGCCTTACTTCAGTCTATTTTTGGACGATAGCTGTCATTTATAACTCTGCAGGTTTGTGAATTACAGTGCCCCTGAGCTCCTTTCTTCAACTCGCTTTCTTTTGAGCTGGCCGCAACACCGCAGGATGGCTTCAGGCCCTAATCTGGTTCCGGTACGGCACGCTGAGCCTTTGGTTATTTCCTCTTCCTGTTGGGAAATGAGAGTTAAATTTGCCCGTCCAGACACCTCCAGCTAGTCTCTCATTGGTTCTCGCTATTCCTGTTCATCTTCCGCAGAAATTGCAAACTGGGCCAAACAGGAGGTTAAAGGCGCTGACTCTCCAAGTGGGGAGAGTGTTAGTAAAGCGTCTGGAATGTTGCCCCCGAGTACCAGGGGAGGAAAACTGAGACATATTTGAACACGTCTCCCGATCACATGGTTGATCATACTCTGGGTTCCACATGCATGTTTTAGCTGAAGGAAGAATACCTAAAACCTGGGTAGTTGAAACCCGTGGAATGGGTACCATGCAATATGACTTCAAAGGGTCTTCATTTGCTCACCGAACCTCTCCAATCCTATCACTGCTGCGTTTATGCCCCTGTACACATGCTTGATTCTCTTTCGGAGACATAGCAATCCATAGGTTTTAAGATACTTACTAGTCAGGTACATTCTTAGGCGTTTAATATGCGGT